>NC_074702.1:5393117-5403117 GCF_029448725.1 Salvelinus fontinalis
GCAGTGGTGATATCTAGTACAGCGGGTGACTGTGGAGCAGACTCATTTCCAACATCAAGGCAGAGGTGATATCTAGTACAGCGGGTGACTGTGGAGCAGACTCATTTCCAACATCAAGGCAGAGGTGATATCTAGTACAGCGGGTGACTGTGGAGCAGACTCATTTCCAACATCAAGGCAGAGGTGATATCTAGTACAGCGGGTGACTGTGGAGCAGACTAATTTCCAACATCAAGGCAGAGGTGATGTCTAGTACAGCGGGTGACTGTGGAGCAGACTCATTTCCAACATCAAGGCAGAGGTGATATCTAGTACAGCGGGTGACTGTGGAGCAGACTCATTTCCAACATCAAGGCAGAGGTGATGTCTAGTACAGCGGGTGACTGTGGAGCAGACTCATTTCCAACATCTAGTCAGAGGTGATATCTAGTACAGCGGGTGACTGTGGAGCAGACTCATTTCCAACATCTAGGCAGAGGTGATATCTAGTACAGCAGGTGACTGTGGAGCAGACTCATTTCCAACATCAAGGCAGAGGTGATATCTAGTACAGCGGGTGACTGTGGAGCAGACTCATTTCCAACATCTAGGCAGAGGTGATATCTAGTACAGCGGGTGACTGTGGAGCAGACTCATTTCCAACGTCTAGGCAGAGGTGATATCTAGTACAGCAGGTGACTGTGGAGCAGACTCATTTCCAACATCTAGGCAGAGGTGATATCTAGTACAGCGGGTGACTGTGGAGCAGACTCATTTCCAACATCTAGGCAGAGGTGATATCTATTACAGCGGGTGACTGTGGAGCAGACTCATTTCCAACATCAAGGCAGAGGTGATATCTAGTACAGCGGGTGACTGTGGAGCAGACTCATTTCCAACATCTAGGCAGAGGTGATATCTATTACAGCGGGTGACTGTGGAGCAGACTCATTTCCAACATCAAGGCAGAGGTGATATCTAGTACAGCGGGTGACTGTGGAGCAGACTCATTTCCAACATCAAGGCAGAGGTGATATCTAGTACAGCGGGTGACTGTGGAGCAGACTCATTTCCAACATCAAGGCAGAGGTGATATCTAGTACAGCGGGTGACTGTGGAGCAGACTCATTTCCAACATCAAGGCAGAGGTGATGTCTAGTACAGCGGGTGACTGTGGAGCAGACTCATTTCCAACATCAAGGCAGAGGTGATATCTAGTACAGCGGGTGACTGTGGAGCAGACTAATTTCCAACATCAAGGCAGAGGTGATATCTAGTACAGCGGGTGACTGTGGAGCAGACTAATTTCCAACATCAAGGCAGAGGTGATGTCTAGTACAGCGGGTGACTGTGGAGCAGACTCATTTCCAACATCAAGGCAGAGGTGATATCTAGTACAGCAGGTGACTGTGGAACAGACTCATTTCCAACATCAAGGCAGAGGTGATATCTAGTACAGCAGGTGACTGTGGAACAGACTCATTTCCAACATCAAGGCAGAGGTGATGTCTAGTACAGCGGGTGACTGTGGAGCAGACTCATTTCCAACATCTAGGCAGAGGTGATATCTAGTACAGCAGGTGACTGTGGAGCAGACTCATTTCCAACATCTAGTCAGAGGTGATATCTAGTACAGCGGGTGACTGTGGAGCAGACTCATTTCCAACATCAAGGCAGAGGTGATGTCTAGTACAGCGGGTGACTGTGGAGCAGACTCATTTCCAACATCTAGTCAGAGGTGATATCTAGTACAGCGGGTGACTGTGGAGCAGACTCATTTCCAACATCTAGGCAGAGGTGATATCTAGTACAGCAGGTGACTGTGGAGCAGACTCATTTCCAACATCAAGGCAGAGGTGATATCTAGTACAGCGGGTGACTGTGGAGCAGACTCATTTCCAACATCAAGGCAGAGGTGATATCTAGTACAGCGGGTGACTGTGGAGCAGACTCATTTCCAACATCAAGGCAGAGGTGATATCTAGTACAGCAGGTGACTGTGGAGCAGACTCATTTCCAACATCAAGGCAGAGGTGATATCTAGTACAGCGGGTGACTGTGGAGCAGACTCATTTCCAACATCAAGGCAGAGGTGATATCTAGTACAGCGGGTGACTGTGGAGCAGACTCATTTCCAACATCAAGGCAGAGGTGATATCTAGTACAGCGGGTGACTGTGGAGCAGACTCATTTCCAACATCAAGGCAGAGGTGATATCTAGTACAGCGGGTGACTGTGGAGCAGACTCATTTCCAACATCAAGGCAGAGGTGATGTCTAGTACAGCGGGTGACTGTGGAGCAGACTCATTTCCAACATCAAGGCAGAGGTGATATCTAGTACAGCGGGTGACTGTGGAGCAGACTAATTTCCAACATCAAGGCAGAGGTGATATCTAGTACAGCGGGTGACTGTGGAGCAGACTAATTTCCAACATCAAGGCAGAGGTGATGTCTAGTACAGCGGGTGACTGTGGAGCAGACTCATTTCCAACATCAAGGCAGAGGTGATATCTAGTACAGCAGGTGACTGTGGAACAGACTCATTTCCAACATCAAGGCAGAGGTGATATCTAGTACAGCAGGTGACTGTGGAACAGACTCATTTCCAACATCAAGGCAGAGGTGATGTCTAGTACAGCGGGTGACTGTGGAGCAGACTCATTTCCAACATCTAGGCAGAGGTGATATCTAGTACAGCAGGTGACTGTGGAGCAGACTCATTTCCAACATCTAGTCAGAGGTGATATCTAGTACAGCGGGTGACTGTGGAGCAGACTCATTTCCAACATCAAGGCAGAGGTGATGTCTAGTACAGCGGGTGACTGTGGAGCAGACTCATTTCCAACATCTAGTCAGAGGTGATATCTAGTACAGCGGGTGACTGTGGAGCAGACTCATTTCCAACATCTAGGCAGAGGTGATATCTAGTACAGCAGGTGACTGTGGAGCAGACTCATTTCCAACATCTAGGCAGAGGTGATATCTAGTACAGCGGGTGACTGTGGAGCAGACTCATTTCCAACATCAAGGCAGAGGTGATATCTAGTACAGCGGGTGACTGTGGAGCAGACTCATTTCCAACATCTAGGCAGAGGTGATATCTAGTACAGCGGGTGACTGTGGAGCAGACTCATTTCCAACATCAAGGCAGAGGTGATGTCTAGTACAGCGGGTGACTGTGGAGCAGACTCATTTCCAACATCTAGGCAGAGGTGATATCTAGTACAGCGGGTGACTGTGGAGCAGACTCATTTCCAACATCTAGGCAGAGGTGCAGAACTGAGGAGGCAGTCACTTTGTTTCTCACCACTCCCTGCCTCTACAGCACAGGGCAAGGTGATTAGTGTATGTCTTTGTCTCAAATTGCACCCTATCCTCTATATAGTGCACTACATTTGACCAGGGTCCACAGGGCACTATATAGGGAATAGGGTGCCATTTGAGACTAAACATGTGTTTGTCTCTATCTGATTACTACCTTAACCAAGCTTGTCATTTAACGCTTTATCTTCTGTTCTGTACACAATCTCTTCCTTATCACACACTTCAGTTGAGTTCACAGAACTACTTCAGTTGAGTTCACAGAACTACTTCAGTTGACTTCACAGAACTACTTCAGTTGAGTTCACAGAACTACTTCAGTTGATTTCACAGAACTACTTCAGTTGAGTTCACAGAACTACTTCAGTTGAGTTCACAGAACTACTTCAGTTAAGTTCACAGAACTGCTTCAGTTGAGTTCACAGAACTGCTTCAGTTGAGTTCACAGAACTGCTTCAGTTAAGTTCACAGAACTGCTTCAGTTGAGTTCACAGAACTACTTCAGTTAAGTTCACAGAACTGCTTCAGTTGAGTTCACAGATCTGCTTCAGTTGAGTTCACAGATCTGCTTCAGTTAAGTACACTATATATACAAAAGTATGTGGACACCCCATTCAAATGAGTGGATTCGGCTATTTCAGCCACAACCGTGGCTGACAGGTGTATAAAATCCAGCACACAGCCATGCAAACTTAATAGACAAACATTGACAGCAGAATGGCCCGTACTGATGAGCTCAGTGACTTTAAACGTGGCACCGTCATAGGATGCCACCTTTCCAACAAGTCAGTGTGTATAATGTCTGCTCTGCTAGAGCTGCCCTGCTAGAGCTGCCCCGGTCAACTGTAAGTGCTGTTATTGTGAAGTGGAAACATCTAGGAGCAACAACGTCTCAGCTGTGAAGTGGTAGGCCACACAAGCTCACAGAACGGGACCACCGAGTGCTGAAGGGCGTAAAAATCTTCTGTCCTCGGTTGCAACACTCACAACGAGTTCCAAACTGCCTCTGGAAGCAACGTCAGCACAAGAACTGTTCATCGGGAGCTTCATGAAATGGGTTTCCATGGCCGAGCAGCCACACACAAGCCTAAGATCACCACGCGCAATGCCAAGCGTCCCCTTGAGTGGTGTAAAGCTTGCCACCATTGGACTCTGGAGCAGTGGAAACGTGTTCTCTGGAGTGATGAATCATGCTTCACCATAGTTTCCACCTCATTTTGTGGGCAGTGTGCACATACCCTGTCTTCTCTTGAGAGCCAGGTCTGCCTACGGCGGCCTTTCTCAATAGCAAGGCTATGCTCACTGAGTCTGTACATTTTGGGTCAGTCACTGTGGTCAGGTATTCTGACACTGTGTACTCTCTGTTTAGGGCCAAGTAGCATTCTAGTTTGCTGTTTTTTTTTGTTAATTCTTTCCAATATGTCAAGTAATTATCTTTTTGTTTTCTCATGATTTGGTTGGGTCTAATTGTGTTACTGTCCTGGGGCTCTGTGGGGTCTGTTTGTGTTTGTAACAGAGCCCCAGGACCAGCTTGCTTAGGGGACTCTTCTCCAGGTTCATCTCTCTGTAGGTGATGGCTTTGTTATGGAAGGTTTGGGAATCGCTTCCTTTTAGGTGGTTGTTGAATTTAACGTCTCTTTTCTGGATTTTGATAATTAGTGGGTATCGGCCTAATTCTGCTCTGCATGCATTATTTGGTGTTCTGCGTTGTACCCGGAGGATATTTTTGCAGAATTCTGCATGCAGTCTCAATTTGGTGTTTGTCCCATTTAGTGAATTCTTGGTTGGTGAGCGGACCCCAGACCTCACAACCATAAAGGGCAATGGGTTCTATAACTGATTCAAGTATTTTTAGCCAGATCCTAATTGGTATGTCGAATTTTATGTTCCTTTTGATGGCATAGAAGGCCCTTCTTGCCTTGTCTCTCAGATCGTTCACAGCTTTGTGGAAGTTACCTGTGGCGCTGATGTTTAGGTCGAGATATGTGTAGTTTTTTGTGTGCTCTTGGGCAACGGTGTCTTGATGGAATTTGTATTTGTGGTCCTGGCGACTGGACCTTTTTAGGAACACCATTATTTTTGTCTTACTGAGATTTACTGTCAGGGCCCAGGTCTGACAGAATCTGTGCAGAAGATCTAGGTGCTGCTGTAGGCCCTCCTTGGTTGGTGACAGAAGCACCAGATCATCAGCAAACAGTAGACGTTTGACTTCAGATTCTATTAGGATGAGGCCAGGTGCTGCAGACTGTTCTAGTGCCCTCGCCAATTCGTTGACATATATGTTGAAGAGGGTGGGGCTTAAACTGCATCCCTGTCTCACCCCACGGCCCTGTCTCACCCCACGGCCCTGTCTCACCCCACATCCCTGTCTCACCCCACGGCCCTGTCTCACCCCCCAGCCCTGTCTCACCCCCCAGCCCTGTCTCACCCCACGGCCCTGTCTCACCCCCCAGCCCTGTCTCACCCCACGGCCCTGTCTCACCCCCCAGCCCTGTCTCACCCCACGGCCCTGTCTCACCCCCCAGCCCTGTCTCACCCCACGGCCCTGTCTCACCCCCCAGCCCTGTCTCACCCCCCGGCCCTGTCTCACCCCCCAGCCCTGTCTCACCCCACGGTCCTGTCTCACCCCCTAGCCCTGTCTCACCCCACGGCCCTGTCTCACCCCCCAGCCCTGTCTCACCCCCCAGCCCTGTCTCACCCCCCAGCCCTGTCTCACCCCACGGCCCTGTCTCACCCCCCGGCCCTGTCTCACCCCCCGGCCCTGTCTCACCCCCCCAGCCCTGTCTCACCCCACGGCCCTGTCTCACCCCCCAGCCCTGTCTCACCCCACGACCCTGTCTCACCCCACGGCCCTGTCTCTCAATCCAGTGGGTTCTGGTAGTCTTTTATAGTTGATTCTAAGATTTGTATTTGATCATGTATATGTTTTTGCTGTTTGTTTTTTTGTTATAGTGCCAAAAAGTTTGGAGAAGTGGTTTACACATACATCTCCATTTTGGATAGATAATTCTTTGTGTTGTTTAGTGTTTTCCAATTTTCCCAGAAGTGGTTAGAGTCTATGGATTCTTCCGTTACATTGAGCTGATTTCTGATGTGCGATTCCT
Organism: Salvelinus fontinalis; assembly: GCF_029448725.1. NCBI lineage: Eukaryota > Metazoa > Chordata > Actinopteri > Salmoniformes > Salmonidae > Salvelinus > Salvelinus fontinalis. The sequence continues at coordinate 5,399,523 of NC_074702.1, forward strand.
TCTTTTTCCGTAGAGTATTTCTGTATTGTTTTAGAGATTCACAATCTCTCTCTCTCTCTCTCTCTCTCTCTCTCTCTCTCTCTCTCTCTCTCTCTCTCTCTCTCTCTCTCTCTCTCTCTCTCTCTCTCTCTCTCTCTCTCTCTCTCTCTCTCTCTCTCTCTCTCTCTCTCTCTCTCTCTCTCTCTCCCTCTCCCTCTCCCTCTCTCTCTGTCACACAGGACCTGGTGCCATCACCGTCACACTCTCCTAACAATCTCTCTCTCTGTCACAATGAGGGCCTGTTGTCCAGTGGCTTCCCTCAGGAATGCATACCTTTGTCACTCCATGTGTGTCCCTTTCCTCTCCCTCTTTGACTGCTAGTATGTGCCAATAATCCACCTTTCCCCTGTCTCTCCCTCTCTGATAGTACCAATAGTCCACCTTTCCCCTGTCTCTCCCTCTCTGATAGTGCCAATAATCCACCTTTTCCCTGTCTCTCCCTCTCTGATAGTACCAATAATCCACCTTTCCCCTGTCTCTCTGATAGTACCAATAATCCACCTTTCCCCTGTCTCTCCCTCTCTGATAGTACCAATAATCCACCTTTCCCCTGTCTCTCCCTCTCTGATAGTACCAATAATCCACCTTTCCCCTGTCTCTCCCTCTCTGATAGTACCAATAATCCACCTTTCCCCTGTCTCTCCCTCTCTGATAGTACCAATAATCCACCTTTCCCCTGTCTCTCTCTCTCTGATAGTACCAATAATCCACCTTTCCCCTGTCTCTCTCTCTCTGATAGTACCAATAATCCACCTTTCCCCTGTCTCTCTCTCTCTGATAGTACCAATAATCCACCTTTCCCCTGTCTCTCCCTCTCTGATAGTACCAATAATCCACCTTTCCCCTGCTCTCCCTCTCTGATAGTACCAATAATCCACCTTTCCCCTGTCTCTCTGATAGTACCAATAATCCACCTTTCCCCTGCCTCTCCCTCTCTGATAGTACCAATAATCCACCTTTGCCCTGTCTCTCCCTCTCTGATAGTACCAATAATCCACCTTTCCCCTGTCTCTCCCTCTCTGATAGTACCAATAATCCACCTTTCCCCTGTCTCTCCCTCTCTGATAGTACCAATAATCCACCTTTCCCCTGTCTCTCCCTCTCTGATAGTACCAATAATCCACCTTTCCCCTGTCTCTCCCTCTCTGATAGTACCAATAATCCACCTTTCCCCTGCCTCTCTGATAGTACCAAAAATCCACCTTTCCCCTGCCTCTCCCTCTCTGATAGTACCAATAATCCACCTTTCCCCTGCCTCTCCCTCTCTGCTAGTACCAATAATCCACCTTTCCCCTCTCTCTCTGATAGTACCAATAATCCACCTTTCCCCTGTCTCTCCCTCTCTGATAGTACCAATAATCCACCTTTCCCCTGTCTCTCCCTCTCTGATAGTACCAATAATCCACCTTTCCCCTCTCTCTCTGATAGTACCAATAATCCACCTTTCCCCTGTCTCTCCCTCTCTGATAGTACCAATAATCCACCTTTCCCCTCTCTCTCTGATACTGCCAATAATCCACCTTTCCCCTCCCTCTCCCTCTCTGCTAGTACCAATAATCCACCTTTCCCCTGTCTCCCTCTCTGATAGTACCAATAATCCACCTTTCCCCTGTCTCTCCCTCTCTGATAGTACCAATAATCCACCTTTCCCCTGCCTCTCCCTCTCTGATAGTACCAATAATCCACATTTCCCCTGTCTCTCTCTCTCTCTGATACTGCCAATAATCCACCTTTCCCCTGTCTCTCCCTCTCTGATACTACCAATAATCCACCTCTCCCCTATCTCTCCCTCTCTGATAGTACCAATAATCCACCTTTCCCCTATCTCTCCCTCTCTGATAGTACCAATAATCCACCTTTCCCCTGTCTCTCCCTCTCTGATAGAACCAATAATTCACCTTTCCCCTGTCTCTCCCTCTCTGATAGTACCAATAATCCACCTTTCCCCTGCCTCTCCCTCTCTGATAGTACCAATAATCCACCTTTCCCCTGTCTCTCCCTCTCTGATAGTACCAATAATCCACCTTTCCCCTGCCTCTCCCTCTCTGATAGTACCAATAATCCACCTTTCCCCTGCCTCTCCCTCTCTGATAGTACCAATAATCCACCTTTCCCCTGCCTCTCCCTCTCTGATAGTACCAATAATCCACCTTTCCCCTGTCTCTCCCTCTCTGATAGTGCCAATAATCCACCTTTTCCCTGTCTCTCCCTCTCTGATAGTACCAATAATCCACCTTTCCCCTGTCTCTCTGATAGTACCAATAATCCACCTTTCCCCTGTCTCTCCCTCTCTGATAGTACCAATAATCCACCTTTCCCCTGCCTCTCCCTCTCTGATAGTACCAATAATCCACCTTTCCCCTGTCTCTCCCTCTCTGATAGTACCAATAATCCACCTTTCCCCTGCCTCTCTGATAGTACCAATAATCCACCTTTCCCCTGCCTCTCCCTCTCTGATAGTACCAATAATCCACCTTTCCCCTGCCTCTCCCTCTCTGATAGTACCAATAATCCACCTTTCCCCTGCCTCTCCCTCTCTGATAGTACCAATAATCCACCTTTCCCCTGTCTCTCCCTCTCTGATAGTACCAATAATCCACCTTTCCCCTGCCTCTCTGATAGTACCAATAATCCACCTTTCCCCTCTCTCTCTGATAGTACCAATAATCCACCTTTCCCCTGCCTCTCCCTCTCTGATAGTACCAATAATCCACCTTTCCCCTGTCTCTCCCTCTCTGCTAGTACCAATAATCCACCTTTCCCCTGTCTCTCCCTCTCTGATAGTGCCAATAGTCCACCTTTCCCCTGCCTCTCCCTCTCTGATAGTACCAATAATCCACCTTTCCCCTGCCTCTCCCTCTCTGATAGTACCAATAATCCACCTTTCCCCTGCCTCTCCCTCTCTGATAGTACTAATAATCCACCTTTCCCCTGTCTCTCCCTCTCTGATAGTACCAATAATCCACCTTTCCCCTGCCTCTCCCTCTCTGATAGTACCAATAATCCACCTTTCCCCTGTCTCTCCCTCTCTGATAGTACCAATAATCCACCTTTCCCCTGTCTCTCTGATAGTACCAATAATCCACCTTTCCCCTGTCTCTCCCTCTCTGATAGTGCCAATAATCCACCTTTTCCCTGTCTCTCCCTCTCTGATAGTACCAATAATCCACCTTTCCCCTGTCTCTCTGATAGTACCAATAATCCACCTTTCCCCTGTCTCTCCCTCTCTGATAGTACCAATAATCCACCTTTCCCCTGCCTCTCCCTCTCTGATAGTACCAATAATCCACCTTTCCCCTGTCTCTCCCTCTCTGATAGTACCAATAATCCACCTTTCCCCTGCCCTCTCTGATAGTACCAATAATCCACCTTTCCCCTGCCTCTCCCTCTCTGATAGTACCAATAATCCACCTTTCCCCTGCCTCTCCCTCTCTGATAGTACCAATAATCCACCTTTCCCCTGCCTCTCCCTCTCTGATAGTACCAATAATCCACCTTTCCCCTGTCTCTCCCTCTCTGATAGTACCAATAATCCACCGTTCCCCTGCCTCTCTGA
>NC_074702.1:5405617-5413117 GCF_029448725.1 Salvelinus fontinalis
AATGGAATAGACAAAAGGTGGAAATTATAGGCAATTAGCAAGACACCCCCAATAAAGGAGTGATTCTGCAGGTGGTGACCACAGACCACTTCTCAGTTCCTATGCTTCCTGGCTGATGTTTTGGTCACTTTTGAATGCTGGCGGTGCTCTCACTCTAGTGGTAGCATGAGATGGAGTCTACAACCCACACAAGTGGCTCAGGTAGTGCAGCTCATCCAGGATGGCACATCAATGCGAGCTGTGGCAAGAAGGTTTGCTGTGTCTGTCAGCGTAGTGTCCAGAGCATGGAGGCGCTACCAGGAGACAGGCCAGTTCATCAGGAGACGTGGAGGAGGCCGTAGGAGGGCAACAACCCAGCAGCAGGACCGCTACCTCCGCCTTTGTGCAAGGAGGAGCACTGCCAGAGCCCTGCAAAATGACCTCCAGCAGGCCGTAATAGTGGACAGGGAGGGTCAGAGGGGGGCGTGGTCTGGCAGTAATAGTGGACAGGGGGGTTCAGAGGGGGGCGTGGTCTGGCAGTAATAGTGGACAGGGAGGGTCAGAGAGGGGCGTGGTCTGGCAGTAATAGTGGACAGGGAGGGTCAGAGAGGGGCGTGGTCTGGCAGTAATAGTGGACAGGGGGGTCAGAGAGGGGCGTGGTCTGGCAGTAATAGTGGACAGGGAGGGTCAGAGAGGGGCGTGGTCTGGCAGTAAACATTGTCACTCCATTGCCATGGGGAGGGAACAGTGTTATAATTAACAGATGGATGAACTAACCTCCAAGGACAGAGGAGTTGGTAAAAGCACAAACAGGCTAGCTTTTATTTATTTTTATTTTATTTAACCGTTATTTAACTAGGCAAGTCAGTTAAGAACAAATTCTTATTTACAATGAAGGCCTACCAAAAGGCTTCCTGTGGGGATGGGGGCTGGGATTAAAAATAATAAAAAATATATATATAAATATAGGACAAAACACACATCATGACAAGAGAGACAACACAAAGTGCAAGAAGTTAGAGACAACAACACATCACACAAAGCAGCCACAACTGTCAGTAAGAGTGTCCATGACTGAGTCTTTGAATGAAGAGATGGAGATAAAACTGTCCAGTTTGAGTGTTTGTTGCAGCTCGTTCCAGCCGCTAGCTGCAGCAAACTGAAAAGACGAGCGACCCAGGGATGTGTGTGCTATGGGGACCTTTAACAGAATGTGACTGGCAGAACGGGTGTTGTATGTGGAGGATGAGGGCTGCAGTAGATATCTCAGACAGGGGGGGAGTGAGGCCTTTTATAAATAAGCATCAACCAGTGGGTCTTGCGACGGGTACAGAGATGAGCAGTTTACAGAGGAGTATAGAGTGCAGTGATGTGGCCTATAAGGAGCATTGGTGGCTAATCTGATGGCCAAATGGTAAAGAACATCTAGCCGCTTGAGAGCACCCTCACCTGCCGATCTATAAATTACGTCTCCATAATCTAGCATGGGTAGGATGGTCATCTGAATCAGGGTTAGTTTGGCAGCTGGGGTGAAAGAGGAGCGATTACAAACAGAAAACCAAGTCTAGATTTAACTTTAACCTGCAGCTTTGATATGTGCTGAGAGAAGGACAGTGTACCGTCTAGTCATACTCTCAAGTACTTGTATGAGGTGACTACCTCAAGCTCTAAACCCTCAGAGGTAGTAATAACACCGGTAGGGAGGGGCATTCTTCTCACCAAACCATATGACCTTTGTTTTGGAGGTGTTCAGAACAAGGTTAAGGGTAGAGAAAGCTTGTTGGACACTAAGAAAGCTTTGTTGTAGAGCATTTAACACAAAATCCAGGGATGGGCCAGCTGAGTATAAGACTGTATCATCTGTATATAAATGGATGAGCTTCCTACTGCCTGAGCTATGTTGTTGATGTAAATTGAGGAGAGTGTGGGGCCTAGGATCGAGCCTTGGGGTACTCTCTTGGTGACAGGCAGTGGCTGAGACAGCAGATGTTCTGCCTTTATACACTGCACATCTTTGAGCGAGGTAGTTAGTAAACCAGGCCAAAGACCCCTCAGAGACACCAATACTCCTTAGCCGGCCCACAAGAATGGAATGGTCTTCCGTATCAAAAGCTTTGGCCAAGTCAATAAAAATATCAGCACAACATTGCTTAGAATCAAGGGCAATGGTGACATCATTGAGGACCTTTAAGGTTGCAGTGACACATTCACGACCTGATCGGAAACCAGATTGCATACCAGAGAGAATACTATAGACATCAAGAATGTTTTTCCAACGCTTTTGATAAATAGGGCAACATAGAAATAGGCCTATAACAGCTAGGATCAGTTTGATCTCCCCCTTTCAATAAAGGAGGAACCGTGGCTGCCTTCCAAGCAATGGGAACCTCCCCAGAGAGGAGAGACAGGTTAAAAAGTTTGCAGATAGGCTTGACGATGATAGGGGCAGATCATAGCTGTCTGTCTGTTGCTTGTTTTGTTTATGCTGACACAACGTTGCTAACGTTGGTGTTAGATGTTGTTTATTGTGGTAACCTGCTGGTGTAACAGGCATGTGTAGTTGTAGGGGCCTAATGTGAAGTGTTCACTGCTCAGGGCGCTGCTGTTTGTTAGGCCTGCTGTGGGATCCTGTGTTGTTTGGCTTTTCTGTTGGAACTTTGACTCATAGCTCCGACCTCCTTGTCTGGGTTCAATGTTTATCGGTTGCCTGGCGACAGCTTCAGCAGCCAGGATACAGCAGAGTTCTGTAATTATGAGAACCAAGTCAGGAGCCTAACCGACCCAACACCATATAAAACAGTAAAATGCCAGAGAGAGACACTCTCGTCTCTTTTCTGCCCTTTTCAGCTTTTTCACAGAGGGCCAATTTTAAACATGAACTATGACTGTGCAGAGAAATAGCCCTTCTGAGCTTATTTTGGTCACATCCTAAGTGACGCCGCATTCCCCACATAGAACTCTAGGGCCCTGGTCAAAAGTAGTGCACTATACAGGGAATAGGGTTCCGTTTTGGGACGCAGTCTTTGTTTTGGGCAGGATTCTACCTGCAGGATTGGTTATGAATCACAGTTGCATATCTTCCATCTGATCAAAACATGTTGATCTATGGTGACTCACCTTCAAAACACCTCATTCTCCCCTGACTCCCCTGAGGTTGACATCTCTACGGTGACTCACCTTCAAAACACCTCATTCCCCCTGACTCCCCTGAGGTTGACATCTCTATGGAGACTTACCTCCAAAACACCTCATTCCCCCCTGACTCCCCTGAGGTTGACATCTCTATGGAGACTCACCTCCAAAACACCTCATTCTCCCCTGACTCCCCTGAGGTTGACATCTCTACGGTGACTCACCTCTAAAACACCTCATTCTCCCCTGACTCCCCTGAGGTTGACATCTCTACGGTGACTCACCTCCAAAACACCTCATTCTCCCCTGACTCCCCTGAGGTTGACATCTCTACGGTGACTCACCTCCAAAACACCTCATTCCCCCCCTGACTCCCCTGAGGTTGACATCTCTACGGTGACTCACCTCTAAAACACCTCATTCCCCCCTGACTCCCCTGAGGTTGACATCTCTACGGTGACCCACCTCCAAAACACCTCATTCCCCCCTGACTCCCCTGAGGTTGACATCACTACGGTGACTCACCTCTAAAACACCTCATTCCCCCCTGACTCCCCTGAGGTTGACATCTCTACGGTGACTCACCTCCAAAACACCTCATTCTCCCCCTGACTCCTCTGAGGTTGACATCTCTACGGTGACTCACCTCCAAAACACCTCATTCCCCCCTGACTCCCCTGAGGTTGACATCTCTACGGTGACTCACCTCCAAAACACCTCATTCCCCCCTGACTCCCCTGAGGTTGACATCTCTACGGTGACTCACCTCTAAAACACCTCATTCTCCCCTGACTCCCCTGAGGTTGACATCTCTACGGTGACTCACCTCCAAAACACCTCATTCCCCCCTGACTCCCCTGAGGTTGACATCTCTACGGTGACTCACCTCCAAAACACCTCATTCCCCCCTGACTCCCCTGAGGTTGACATCTCTACGGTGACTCACCTCCAAAACACCTCATTCCCCTCCTGACTCCCCTGAGGTTGACATCTCTACGGTGACTCACCTCCAAAACACCTCATTCCCCCCTGACTCCCCTGAGGTTGACATCTCTACGGTGACTCACCTCCAAAACACTTCATTCCCCTCCTGACTTCCCTGCGGTTGACATCTCTACGGTGACTCACCTCCAAAACACCTCATTCTCCCCCTGACTCCCCTGAGGTTGACATCTCTACGGTGACTCACCTCCAAAACACCTCATTCCCCCCTGACTCCCCTGAGGTTGACATTTCTACGGTGACCCACCTCCAAAACACCTCATTCCCCCCTGACTCCCCTGAGGTTGACATCTCTACGGTGACTCACCTCCAAAACACCTCATTCCCCCCTGACTCCCCTGAGGTTGACATCTCTACGGTGACTCACCTCCAAAACACCTCATTCCCCCCTGACTCCCCTGAGGTTGACATCTCTACGGTGACTCACCTCCAAAACACCTCATTCCCCCCTGACTCCCCTGAGGTTGACATCTCTACGGTGACTCACCTCCAAAACACCTCATTCCCCCCTGACTCCCCTGAGGTTGACATCTCTACGGTGACTCACCTCCAAAACACCTCATTCCCCCCCTGACTCCCCTGAGGTTGACATCTCTACGGTGACTCACCTCCAAAACACCTCATTCTCCCCTGACTCCCCTGAGGTTGACATCTCTACGGTGACTCACCTCCAAAACACCTCATTCTCCCCTGACTCCCCTGAGGTTGACATCTCTACGGTGACTCACCTCCAAAACACCTCATTCCCCCCTGACTCCCCTGAGGTTGACATCTCTACGGTGACTCACCTCTAAAACACCTCATTCTCCCCTGACTCCCCTGAGGTTGACATCTCTACGGTGACTCACCTCCAAAACACCTCATTCCCCTCCTGACTCCCCTGCGGTTGACGTTCACATTGTTTCATTAGTCTGAAACAACTTTCTGTGGATTGATGTTAACTTTTCCCAACCTTCATCTACCTTGGTTAGAAATGAGTACTCAGCTTCATAAAGGAGCCAGGTAGGTCTGAGACTATAAACTGTTTCCATAAAGCTTCATCAGTGGATCATGCAGCAGTTAGTGTTTCTGCTATCATCCTGTTCCTTTGGCCCTGTCTAGTTATGAAGGACTGACTAGGGCTAATGCTGAAACAGACTGGCATCCAGACCAGAGGAAGGTCTGTCCCAATGGCACCCTCTTCCCTATATGGTGCACTACTTTTGACTAGAGCCATATGGACCCTGGTCTAAAGTAGGGCCCTATATAGGGAATAGGGTTCCAATTGGGATCCGTGCAACATATCCTAAACCTGTGACCAACGGCAGGTAGCCTAGTGGTTAGAGCATTGGGCCAGTAACCGAAAGGTTGCTAGGTCGAATCCCCGAGCTGACAAGGTAAACATCTGTCATTCTGACCAAGGCAGTTAACCTGCTGTTCCTAGGCCGTCATTGTAAATAAGAATTAGTTGTTAATTCTTAACTGATTTGCCTAGTTAAATAAAGGTGAAAACCTGTGAACAACATATGAAAGTCAGTTCAATACATTTAGCTTTACATCAGATTAGTGATATTTGTTTGTCAGTCCGGTTGGGTTCCTGTGGCTGTATTTGTGTTTATTAGGATCCTCATTAGCTGTTGCCAAGACAGCAGCTACTCTTCCTGGGGTCCAAACACATTAAGGCACCGACATTACATCTAAAACAAAAGATTAAACACTACATCATAACATGGAATACACTGTAATGGACTTATAGGACTGAGACAACTAGAGAGAGTGTGACTAACTTGCACAGCACTAACACACACACACACACACACACACACACACACACACACACACACACACACACACACACACACACACACACACACACACACACACACACAGACACACAGACACACACAGACACACACACAGACACACACACACACACAGACACACACACACACACACACACACACACACACACACACACACACACACACACACACACACACACACACACACACAGACACAGCACTACCACAAGGTGACCTATGGCTTGAGTGGGTGGGGAGCACTGAGCTCTGTTCTGAACACTCTGGAAGACCATTTGAAATATCAGCTTGAAACAAAAGAGGACAGACATCTGTAACCCAACACTAAGGCCACACACACACACACACACACACACACACACTCGCACGCACGCACGCACGCACACACACTCGCACGCACACACACACAGACACACACACACACACACACACACACACACACACACACACACACACACACACACACACACACACACACACACACACACACACACACACACACACCGCTCCTAATTGGTGGTGTAGAATCAGAGAATTAGAGCCATTTTGACAGCCAAGCAGAGGGGAAAATGTGTGCGTGTGAGTGAGTGTGTGTGTGTGTGTGTGTGTGTGTGTGTGTGTGTGTGTGTGTGTGTGTGTGTGTGTGTGTGTGTGTGTGTGTGTGTGTGTGTGTGTGTGTGTGTGTGTGTGTGTGTGTGTGTGTGTGTGTGTGTGTGTGTGTGAGTGAGTGTGTGTGGTTGACAGGAGGTTAAAGGGGGTTGGAGGCATAGTAAATCTGGGGGTAGGGTATTTGTGGATAATAATCGGCTACAGATTGGGATGGGCATTACTACATCTGGGGGAAGGGCACACACACTGGGGGAGGGCTATGCCAGCTCTGGATGTGGTGTGCCAGGCCACAGTAACTCTCTGCCCATGGCGTGCTGCTTTCAGTTACAGATGTATATTGTTTGTGTGCAACTCTACGTGGGGGGGGGCTCTGTTGTGCATATTAGATTTGGGAGTCAGTCTGGGCTGTGGAAATAAATGTACCAGGATTATGTCATAAAGCTGTAGAACACCAGAGAGAGTCTGAGCCTCCCAGAGCTCTGTCATAAAGCTGTAGAACACCAGAGACAGTCTGAGCCTCCCAGAGCTCTGTCATAAAGCTGTAGAACACCAGAGACAGTCTGAGCCTCCCAGAGCTCTGTCATGAAGCTGTAGAACACCAGAGACAGTCTGAGCCTCCCAGAGCTCTGTCATAAAGCTGTAGAACACCAGAGACAGTCTGAGCCTCCCAGAGCTCTGTCATGAAGCTGTAGAACACCAGAGACAGTCTGAGCCTCCCAGAGCTCTGTCATAAAGCTGTAGAACACCAGAGACAGTCTGAGGCTCCCAGAGCTCTGTCATAAAGCTGTAGAACACCAGAGACAGTCTGGGCCTCCCAGAGCTCTGTCATAAAGCTGTAGAACACCAGAGACAGTCTGAGCCTCCCAGAGCTCTGTCATAAAGCTGTAGAACACCAGAGACAGTCTGAGCCTCCCAGAGCTCTGTCATGAAGCTGTAGAACACCAGAGACAGTCTGAGACTCCCAGAGCTCTGTCATAAA
>NC_074702.1:5418117-5428117 GCF_029448725.1 Salvelinus fontinalis
GCAGACCCCAGACCTCACAGCCATAAAGGGCAATGGGTTCTATGTTCCTTTTGATGGCATACAAGGCCCTTCTTGCCTTGTCTCTCAGATCCTTCACAGCTTTGTGGAAGTTACCTGTGGGGCTGATGTTTAGGCCGAGGTATGTATAGTTTTTTGTGTGCTCTAGGGCAACGGTGTCTAGATGGAATTTGTATTTGTGGTCCTGGTGACTGGACCTTTTTAAGAACACCATTATTTTTGTCTTACTGAGATTTACTGTCAAGGCCCAGGTCTGGCAGAATCTGTGCAGAAGATCTAGGTGCTGCTGTAGGCCCTCCTTGGTTGGTGACAGAAGCACCAGATCATCAGCAAACAGTAGACATTTGACTTCAGATTCTAGTAGGGTGAGGCTGGGTGCTGCAGACTGTTCTAGTGCCCTCGCCAATTCGTTGATATATATGTTGAAGAGGGTGGGGCTTAAGTTGCATCCCTGTCTGTCTCTTTCTCTCTCTCTCTCTCTCTCTCTCTCTCTCTCTCTCTCTCTCTCTCTCTCTCTCTCTCTCTCTCTCTCTCTCTCTCTCTCTGTCTCTCTCTCTCTCTCTCTCTCTCTCTCTCTGTCTCTCTCTCTCTTTCTGTATCTCTGTCTCACTCACTCTCTCTCTCACTCTCTATTTCTCACTCTCTCTCTCTCTCTCTCTCTCTCTCTCTCTCTCTCTCTGTCTCTCTCTGTCTCTCTCTCTCTCTTTCTGTATCTCTGTCTTGCTCTCTTTCTCTCTGTCTCTCTCTCTCTCTCTTTCTGTCTCACGCACTCTCTCTCTCGCTCTCTATTTCTCTCTCGCTCTCTCTGGCTCTCTCTCTCTCTCTCTGTCTCTCTCTCTCTCTCTCTCTCTCTCTCTCTCTCTCTCTCACACACACACTCATATAGCATGCTGTAGTACAGAGAATGGCCCTCCCTCATATCATCCACAGACAGACAGATGTTACTATGTTGACAGTTCCAGTCCAGACAGACAGATGTTACTGTTGACAGCTCCAGCCCAGACAGACAGATGTTGCTATGTTGACAGCTCCAGCCAAGACAGACAGATGTTACTATGTTGACAGTTCCAGCCCAGACAGACAGATGTTACTATGTTGACAGCTCCAGCCCAGACAGACAGATGTTACTGTTGACAGCTCCAGCCCAGACAGACAGATGTTACTATGTTGACAGCTCCAGCCCAGACAGACAGATGTTACTGTTGACAGCTCCAGCCCAGACAGACAGATGTTGCTATGTTGACAGCTCCAGCCAAGACAGACAGATGTTACTATGTTGACAGTTCCAGCCCAGACAGACAGATGTTACTATGTTGACAGCTCCAGCCCAGACAGACAGATGTTACTGTTGACAGCTCCAGCCCAGACAGACAGATGTTACTATGTTGACAGTTCCAGCCCAGACAGACAGATGTTACTATGTTGACAGCTCCAGCCCAGACAGACAGATGTTACTATGTTGACAGCTCCAGCCCAGACAGACAGATGTTACTATGTTGACAGCTCCAGCCCAGACAGACAGATGTTACTATGTTGACAGCTCCAGCCCAGACAGACAGATGTTACTGTTGACAGCTCCAGCCCAGACAGACAGATGTTACTATGTTGACAGCTCCAGCCCAGACAGACAGATGTTACTGTTGACAGCTCCAGCCCAGACAGACAGATGTTACTGTTGACAGCTCCAGCCCAGACAGACAGATGTTACTATGTTGACAGCTCCAGCCCAGACTGGCAGATGTTACTGTTGACAGCTCCAGCCCAGACAGACAGATGTTACTATGTTGACAGCTCCAGCCCAGACAGACAGATGTTACTGTTGACAGCTCCAGCCCAGACTGGCAGATGTTACTGTTGACAGCTCCAGCCCAGACAGACAGATGTTACTGTTGACAGCTCCAGCCCAGACAGACAGATGTTACTGTTGACAGCTCCAGCCCAGACAGACAGATGTTACTATGTTGACAGCTCCAGCCCAGACAGACAGATGTTACTGTTGACAGCTCCAGCCCAGACAGACAGATGTTACTATGTTGACAGCTCCAGCCCAGACAGACAGATGTTACTGTTGACAGCTCCAGCCCAGACAGACAGATGTTACTATGTTGACAGCTCCAGCCCAGACAGACAGATGTTACTGTTGACAGCTCCAGCCCAGACAGACAGATGTTACTGTTGACAGCTCCAGCCCAGACAGACAGATGTTACTGTTGACAGCTCCAGCCCAGTCAGACAGATGTTACTGTTGACAGCTCCAGCCCAGTCAGACAGATGTTACTGTTGACAGCTCCAGCCCAGACAGATGTTACTGTTGACAGCTCCAGCCCAGACAGACAGATGTTACTGTTGACAGCTCCAGCCCAGACAGACAGATGTTACTGTTGACAGCTCCAGCCCAGACAGACAGATGTTACTGTTGACAGCTCCAGCCCAGACAGACAGATGTTACTGTTGACAGCTCCAGCCCAGACAGACAGATGTTACTGTTGACAGCTCCAGCCCAGACAGACAGATGTTACTGTTGACAGCTCCAGCCCAGACAGACAGATGTTACTGTTGACAGCTCCAGCCCAGACAGACAGATGTTACTGTTGACAGCTCCAGCCCAGACAGACAGATGCTACTGTTGACAGCTCCAGCCCAGACAGACAGATGTTACTGTTGACAGCTCCAGCCCAGACAGACAGATGTTGCTATGTTGACAGCTCCAGCCCAGACAGACAGATGTTACTATGTTGACAGCTCCAGCCCAGACAGACAGATGTTACTATGTTGACAGTTCCAGCCCAGACAGACAGATGTTACTGTTGACAGCTCCAGCCCAGACAGACAGATGTTACTGTTGACAGCTCCAGCCCAGACAGACAGATGTTACTGTTGACAGCTCCAGCCCAGACAGACAGATGTTACTATGTTGACAGCTCCAGTCCAGACAGACAGATGTTACTGTTGACAGCTCCAGCCCAGACAGACAGATGTTACTGTTGACAGCTCCAGCCCAGACAGACAGATGTTACTGTTGACAGCCCAGACAGACAGATGTTACTGTTGACAGCTCCAGCCCAGACAGACAGATGTTACTGTTGACAGCTCCAGCCCAGACAGACAGATGTTACTGTTGACAGCCCAGACAGACAGATGTTACTGTTGACAGCTCCAGCCCAGACAGACAGATGTTACTGTTGACAGCCCAGACAGACAGATGTTACTGTTGACAGCTCCAGCCAGTTGGTTTTTGTTGTTGCTCTGTTTTTAGTGTCAGTACTCATCGTTCTATCTGCCCTCAGTAGAAACCACAGACCCATTGAGCAGTCTGATACAGCACCAAGCCTTCTGTTATGAGGTCTGCCAACCTGACTGACTAGTCTACCTGGTTGAGTTCAGTCCATGTGGCTGGCTACGCTCCAGTGTTTAGTTCGTGCCGTGGTGGCTGCCAGCTCTGCTGTGTTGCTCAGTGAAGGTGATGCCCACCTGTGTGGCACTGCCAGGATCTTATCCCCTCTCGTCTTTCCCCCCTCTCTCTCCACCCCCCCCCCCTCTCTCTCTCTCTCTCTCTCTCTCTCTCTCTCTCTCCCCCCTCTCTCTCCACCCACCCCTCTCTCTCTCTCTCTCTCTCTCTCTCTCTCTCCCCTCTCTCTCCACCCACCCCTCTCTCTCTCTCTCTCTCTCCCCCTCTCTCTCCACCCCCCCCCCTCTCTCTCTCCACTCTCTCTTGTCACCCCCCCTCTCCATTCTCTGTCACTCTCTCTCTCTGTTTCTCTCTCTTCTGGAGGACTGTGCTGATTGGCCACCCGTGTGTGCCAACTGTAGGGTCACTGAGGGGTCGGGGCGATGCCCGCAGGTGACTGTCAGCTGGGGAATGTTATTACTGTAGTGGAGCATGCCAGGTAGACTGCATTCACACAGCCTGTCCATGGGACTGAGAGACATACTGTGACTGTCAGCTGGGGTATGTTATTACTGTAGTGGAGCATGCCAGGTAGACTGCATTCACACAGCCTGTCCATGGACTGAGAGACATACTGTGACTGTCAGCTGGGGTATGTTATTACTGTAGTGGAGCATGCCAGGTAGACTGCATTCACACAGCCTGTCCATGGGACTGAGAGACATACTGTGCACGCTGACTCTTGTCTGTTATTAGTAACAGTCTAGTAGTTCTAATAGTTTGTCTATAGGGTCGTTCTTCAGCTCTCACTGATGACAGAAAACAATCTCTTCACACCATGAAGCCTTGGTAAGAGCAGTTGTGTTTGCTGTGACGTTATCTCTCATCCCAGATACCAGCATCTTGTGAGATCAGCTTCCAAGTGAAGAACAGTAAGTCGTGTGTTTGTCATGTTTGTAGTGCATACTCAGAGAGAACAGGGTGTAGATTCACGCGCAGGGCGCGGTAGATGTTTATTAAGCCTTGGCAGGAATCGTGGTCACAGGCAGGAAATGGTCAAACACAGGTAGGAAGTGGGCTACGTTCCAGAACACAAAGAAACAGGGCTACGTTCCAGAACACAAAGAAACAGGGCTATGTTCCAGAACACAAAGAAACAGGGATACGTTCCAGAACACAAAGAAACAGGGCTACGTTCCAGAACACAAAGAAACAGGGCTACGTTCCAGAACACAAAGAAACAGGGCTACGTTCCAGAACACAAATAAACAGGGCTACGTTCCAGAACACAAAGAAACAGGGATACGTTCCAGAACACAAAGAAACAGGGCTACGTTCCAGAACACAAAGAAACAGGGCTACGTTCCAGAACACAAATAAACAGGGCTACGTTCCAGAACACAAAGAGACAGGGCTACGTTCCAGAACACAAAGAGACAGGGCTACGTTCCAGAACACAAAGAGACAGGGCTACGTTCCAGAACACAAAGAGACAGGGCTACGTTCCAGAACACAAAGAGACAGGGCTATGTTTCAGAACACAAAGAGACAGGGCTACGTTCCAGAACACAAAGAAACAGGGCTACGTTCCAGAACACAAAGAGACAGGGCTACGTTCCAGAACACAAAGAGACAGGGCTATGTTTCAGAACACAAAGAGACAGGGCTATGTTTCAGAACACAAAGAGACAGGGCTACGTTCCAGAACACAAAGAAACAGGGCTACGTTCCAGAGCACAAAGAAACAGGGCTACGTTCCAGAACACAAAGAGACAGGGCTACGTTCCAGAACACAAAGAGACAGGGCTACGTTCCAGAACACAAAGAGACAGGGCTACGTTCCAGAACACAAAGAGACAGGGCTACGTTCCAGAACACAAAGAAACAGGGCTACGTTCCAGAACACAAAGAAACAGGGCTACGTTCCAGAACACAAAGAAAAAGAACACAAGGTTGACTAAGAAAAGAAAAGCAGAACCTTACAATGTTATTGTGCAGAATAGTAGACAAGTCCTAGGCAATGTTTACACCGTGGGAATGTGGATGTCATCTAGAAGCCGAGGTCTCTTTGATATTAGACACACTATATTCCATATTCCTTATTGGCCTGACTGCTGTGTAGTATAATCTACAGCCATCCTCTATCCTAGCCTCGCTGGCAGGCACACACACACAGAGAGCTGAGTCCAGCCTCCCTCCCCTCCCTTCCCCAGCCTCCCTGGTTAAGTCCCCAGGCTTTAGTCTAGTTTACCCAACAGAGTCAGTGGGACATTGAATCCTAATTCTCTTCCCTTCCTCACGCTCCACCGCCCCATTTATGAGGCCTTTCACAGCAGGCAGCACCAGAAACAACGCCTGCCTGGACCTCAATGAATGAACGAGGGAGTGAATGAATGAACGAGAGGAATGAAAGAAGAAAAATGACTACAGCAGTGATGTGTGAAGTGAAGTATGAGGTAGTTGGATGGATGAGTGAATTTTTGAAATGTGGTTATGACATCGCTCTATACCGGTATGTTCTAAACACATGCTCTATTGTGATGTCACTTAGTTTTCTATGTGGTTATGACATCGCTCTATACCGGTATGTTCTAAACACATGCTCTATTGTGATGTCACTTAGTTTTCTATGTGGTTATGACATCGCTCTATACCGGTATGTTCTAAACACATGCTCTATTGTGATGTCACTTAGTTTTCTATGTGGTTATGACATCGCTCTATACCGGTATGTTCTAAACACATGCTCTATTGTGATGTCACTTAGTTTTCTATGTGGTTATGACATAGCTATATACAGGTATGTTGGAAACACCTGCTCTATTGTGATGTCACTTAGTTTTCTATGTGGTTATGACATAGCTCCATACTGGTATGTTGGAAACACCTGCTCTGTTGTGATGTCACTTAGTTTTCTATGTGGTTATGACATAGCTCTATACAGGTATGTTCTAAACACATGCTCTATTGTGATGTCACTTAGTTTTCTATGTGGTTATGACATAGCTCCATACTGGTATGTTGGAAACACCTGCTCTATTGTGATGTCACTTAGTTTTCTATGTGGTTATGACATAGCTCCATACTGGTATGTTGGAAACACCTGCTCTGTTGTGATGTCACTTAGTTTTCTATGTGGTTATGACATAGCTCTATACAAGTATGTTCTAAACACATGCTCTATTGTGATGTCACTTAGTTTTCTATGTGGTTATGACATAGCTCCATACTGGTATGTTGGAAACACCTGCTCTATTGTGATGTCACTTAGTTTTCTATGTGGTTATGACATAGCTCTATACCGGTATGTTCTAAACACATGCTCTATTGTGATGTCTAGTGATGTCTAGTAAAACCAAATGCATGCTTTTCAACCGTTCGCTGCCTGCACCCGCACGCCCGACTAGCATCACCACCCTGGACGGTTCCGACCTAGAATATGTGGACATCTATAAGTACCTAGGTGTCTGGCTAGACTGCAAACTCTCCTTCCAGACTCATATCAAACATCTCCAATCCAAAATCAAATCTAGAGTCGGCTTTCTATTCCGCAACAAAGCCTCCTTCACTCACGCCGCCAAACTTACCCTAGTAAAACTGACTATCCTACCGATCCTCGACTTCGGCGATGTCATCTACAAAATAGCTTCCAATACTCTACTCAGCAAACTGGATGCAGTTTATCACAGTGCCATCCGTTTTGTTACTAAAGCACCTTATACGACCCACCACTGCGACCTGTATGCCCTAGTCGGCTGGCCCTCGCTACATGTTCGTCGTCAGACCCACTGGCTCCAGGTCATCTACAAGGCTATGCTAGGTAAAGTGCCGCCTTATCTCAGTTCACTGGTCACGATGGCTACACCCACCCGTAGCACACGCTCCAGCAGGTATATCTCACTGATCATCCCAAAAGCCAACACCTCATTTGGACGCCTTTCCTTCCAGTTCTCTGCTGCCTGCGACTGGAACGAATTGCAAAAATCTCTGAAGTTGGAGACTTTTATCTCCCTCAACAACTTTAAAAATCTGCTATCCGAGCAGCTAACCGATCGCTGCAGCTGTACATAGTCCATCTGTAAACTACCCACCCAATTTACCTACCTCACCCCCCATACTGCTTTTATTTATTTACTTTTCTGCTCTTTTGCACACCAGTATCTCTTCTTGCACATGATCATCTGATGATTTATCACTCCAGTGTTAATCTGCTAAATTGTAATTACTCGATTTATTGCCTACCTCATGCCTTTTGCACACATTGTATATAGATTCTCTTTTTTTTTCTACCATGTTATTGACTTGTTTATTGTTTACTCCATGTGTAACTCTGTGTTGTTGTCTGTTCACACTGCTATGCTTTATCTTGGCCAGGTCGCAGTTGCAAATGAGAACTTGTTCTCAACTAGCCTACCTGGTTAAATAAAGGTGAAAAAAAAAAAAAAAAAAAAATGTCACTTAGTTTTCTATGTGGTTATGACATCGCTCTATACCGGTATGTTCTAAACACATGCTCTATTGTGATGTCACTTCGTTTTCTATGTGGTTATGACATAGCTCTATACTGGTATGTTGGAAACACCTGCTCTATTGTGATGTCACTTAGTTTTCTATGTGGTTATGACATAGCTCTATACTGGTATGTTGGAAACACCTGCTCTATTGTGATGTCACTTAGTTTTCTATGTGGTTATGACATAGCTCCATACTGGTATGTTCTAAACACATGCTCTATTGTGATGTCATTTAGTTTTCTATGTGGCTATGACATCGCTCTATACCGGTATGTTCTAAACACATGCTCTATTGTGATGTCACTTAGTTTTCTATGTGGTTATGACATAGCTCTATACACGTATGTTGTAAACACCTGCTCTATTGTGATGTCACTTAGTTTTCTATGTGGTTATGACATAGCTCTATACAGGTATGTTCTAAACACATGCTCTATTGTGATGTCACTTAGTTTTTGTATGTGGTTATGACATAGCTCCATACTGGTATGTTGGAAACACCTGCTCTATTGTGATGTCACTTAGTTTTTGTATGTGGTTATGACATAGCTCTATACAGGTATGTTCTAAACACATGCTCTATTGTGATGTCACTTAGTTTTCTATGTGGTTATGACATAGCTCTATACAGGTATGTTCTAAACACATGCTCTATTGTGATGTCACTTAGTTGTCTATGTCCAAAAGTATAGCTTGGCTAGAGACTAATACATTTCCATTTCAGTGTGATCTTTTGGGTCAACGTAGACAACAGAGGATTCCTACTGTGATAGTTGCAGCTGCTCTCTCACTCTCTCTTTCTCTCTGTCTCTCTCTCTCTCTCTCTCTATTTATCCTCTCTTTCTCTCTTTCCCTTTCTCACTCTCTCTCCATATCTATTTCTGATCTCTCTGCTGTCTCTTGTCTCTTCTCTCTCTCTCTCTCTCTGCTCATACACACACAACATGCACACACATTTATACTGACTCTACACACACACACACTCAGATACAGTCATCATTTACACTGCTGCTACTCTGTTTATCATATATCCTGATGCCTAGTCACCTTACCCCTCTACATATCTACCTCTATCACTCCAGTGTCCCTGCACATTGTTAATATGGTAATGAACTGACCCTGTATATAGTATGTTTACCCCTCTACATATCTACCTCTATCACTCCATTGTCCCTGCACATTGTTAATATGGTACTGAACTGACCCTGTATATAGTATGTTTACCCCTCTACATATCTACCTCTATCACTCCAGTGTCCCTGCACAGTGTTAATATGGTACTGAACTGACTCTGTATATAGTATGTTTACCCCTCTACATATCTACCTCCATCACTCCAGTGTCCCTGCGCATTGTTAATATGGTACTGAACTGACCCTGTATATAGTATGGTACTGAACTGACCCTGTATATAGTATGTTTACCCCTCTACATATCTACCTCCATCACTCCAGTGTCCCTGCACAGTGTTAATATGGTACTGAACTGACCCTGTATATAGTCACCTTACCCCTCTACATATCTACCTCTATCACTCCAGTGTCCCTGCACATTGTTAATATGGTACTGAACTGACCCTGTATATAGTATGTTTACCCCTCTACATATCTACCTCTATCACTCCAGTATCCCTGCACATTGTTAATATGGTACTGAACTGACCCTGTATATAGTATGTTTACCCCTCTACATATCTACCTCTATCACTCCAGTATCCCTGCACATTGTTAATATGGTACTGAACTGACCCTGTATATAGTATGTTTACCCCTCTACATATCTACCTCCATCACTCCAGTATCCCTGCACAGTGTTAATATGGTACTGAACTGACCCTGTATATAGTATGTTTACCCCTCTACATATCTACCTCTATCACTCCAGTATCCCTGCACATTGTTAATATGGTACTGAACTGACCCTGTATATAGTCACCTTACCCCTCTACATATCTACCTCTATCACTCCAGTATCCCTGCACATTGTTAATATTGTATTGAACTGACCCTGTATATAGTATGTTTACCCCTCTACATATCTACCTCCATCACTCCAGTATCCCTGCACAGTGTTAATATGG
>NC_074702.1:5430617-5440617 GCF_029448725.1 Salvelinus fontinalis
GTATGACATGTAGTTAATCTGTCTAAAGTACAGTATGACATGTAGTTAATCTGTCTAAAGTACAGTATGACATGTAGTTAATCTGTCTAAAGTACAGTATGACATGTAGTTAATCTGTCTAAAGTACAGTATGACATGTAGTTAATCTGTCTAAAGTACAGGATGACATGTAGTTAATCTGTCTAAAGTACAGTATGACATGTAGTTAATCTGTCTAAAGTACAGTATGACATGTAGTTAATCTGTCTAAAGTACAGGATGACGTGTAGTTAATCTGTCTAAAGTACAGTATGACATGTAGTTAATCTGTCTAAAGTACAGGATGACGTGTAGTTAATCTGTCTAAAGTACAGGATGACATGTAGTTAATCTGTCTAAAGTACAGTACGACATGTAGTTAATCTGTCTAAAGTACAGTACGACATGTAGTTAATCTGTCTAAAGTACAGTACGACATGTAGTTAATCTGTCTAAAGTACAGTACGACATGTAGTTAATCTGTCTAAAGTACAGTATGACATGTAGTTAATCTGTCTAAAGTACAGTATGACATGTAGTTAATCTGTCTAAAGTACAGTATGACATGTAGTTAATCTGTCTAAAGTACAGTACGACATGTAGTTAATCTGTCTAAAGTACAGTATGACATGTAGTTCATTAGTCTAAAGTACAGTATGACATGTAGTTAATCTGTCTAAAGTACAGTACGACATGTAGTTAATCTGTCTAAAGTACAGGATGACATGTAGTTAATCTGTCTAAAGTACAGTATGACATGTAGTTAATCTGTCTAAAGTACAGTACGACATGTAGTTAATCTGTCTAAAGTACAGTATGACATGTAGTTAATCTGTCTAAAGTACAGTACGACATGTAGTTAATCTGTCTAAAGTACAGTATGACATGTAGTTAATCTGTCTAAAGTACAGTATGACATGTAGTTAATCTGTCTAAAGTACAGGATGACGTGTAGTTAATCTGTCTAAAGTACAGTATGACATGTAGTTAATCTGTCTAAAGTACAGTATGACATGTAGTTAATCTGTCTAAAGTACAGTATGACATGTAGTTCATTAGTCTAAAGTACAGTATGACATGTAGTTAATCTGTCTAAAGTACAGTATGACATGTAGTTCATTAGTCTAAAGTACAGTATGACATGTAGTTAATCTGTCTAAAGTACAGTACGACATGTAGTTAATCTGTCTAAAGTACAGGATGACATGTAGTTAATCTGTCTAAAGTACAGTATGACATGTAGTTAATCTGTCTAAAGTACAGGATGACATGTAGTTAATCTGTCTAAAGTACAGTACGACATGTAGTTAATCTGTCTAAAGTACAGTATGACATGTAGTTCATTAGTCTAAAGTACAGTATGACATGTAGTTAATCTGTCTAAAGTACAGTATGACATGTAGTTAATCTTTCTAAAGTACAGTACGACATGTAGTTAATCTGTCTAAAGTACAGTATGACATGTAGTTCATTAGTCTAAAGTACAGTATGACATGTAGTTAATCTGTCTAAAGTACAGTATGACATGTAGTTCATTAGTCTAAAGTACAGTATGACATGTAGTTAATCTGTCTAAAGTACAGTACGACATGTAGTTAATCTGTCTAAAGTACAGTACGACATGTAGTTAATCTGTCTAAAGTACAGTATGACATGTAGTTCATTAGTCTAAAGTACAGTATGACATGTAGTTAATCTGTCTAAAGTACAGTATGACATGTAGTTCATTAGTCTAAAGTACAGTATGACATGTAGTTAATCTGTCTAAAGTACAGTACGACATGTAGTTAATCTGTCTAAAGTACAGTATGACATGTAGTTAATCTGTCTAAAGTACAGTATGACATGTAGTTAATCTGTCTAAAGTACAGTATGACATGTAGTTAATCTGTCTAAAGTACAGTACGACATGTAGTTAATCTGTCTAAAGTACAGTACGACATGTAGTTAATCTGTCTAAAGTACAGTATGACATGTAGTTAATCTGTCTAAAGTACAGTACGACATGTAGTTAATCTGTCTAAAGTACAGTATGACATGTAGTTAATCTGTCTAAAGTACAGTACGACATGTAGTTAATCTGTCTAAAGTACAGTATGACATGTAGTTAATCTGTCTAAAGTACAGGATGACATGTAGTTAATCTGTCTAAAGTACAGTACGACATGTAGTTAATCTGTCTAAAGTACAGGATGACATGTAGTTAATCTGTCTAAAGTACAGTACGACATGTAGTTAATCTGTCTAAAGTACAGTATGACATGTAGTTAATCTGTCTAAAGTACAGGATGACGTGTAGTTAATCTGTCTAAAGTACAGTATGACATGTAGTTAATCTGTCTAAAGTACAGTATGACATGTAGTTAATCTGTCTAAAGTACAGGATGACATGTAGTTAATCTGTCTAAAGTACAGTAAGACATGTAGTTAATCTGTCTAAAGTACAGGATGACATGTAGTTAATCTGTCTAAAGTACAGTATGACATGTAGTTAATCTGTCTAAAGTACAGGATGACATGTAGTTAATCTGTCTAAAGTACAGGATGACATGTAGTTAATCTGTCTAAAGTACAGGATGACATGTAGTTAATCTGTCTAAAGTACAGTAAGACATGTAGTTAATCTGTCTAAAGTACAGGATGACATGTAGTTAATCTGTCTAAAGTACAGTATGACGTGTAGTTAATCTGTCTAAAGTACAGTATGACATGTAGTTAATCTGTCTAAAGTACAGTACGACATGTAGTTAATCTGTCTAAAGTACAGGATGACGTGTAGTTAATCTGTCTAAAGTACAGGATGACATGTAGTTAATCTGTCTAAAGTACAGTAAGACATGTAGTTAATCTGTCTAAAGTACAGGATGACATGTAGTTAATCTGTCTAAAGTACAGGATGACATGTAGTTAATCTGTCTAAAGTACAGTATGACATGTAGTTAATCTGTCTAAAGTACAGGATGACATGTAGTTAATCTGTCTAAAGTACAGGATGACATGTAGTTAATCTGTCTAAAGTACAGTATGACATGTAGTTAATCTGTCTAAAGTACAGTATGACATGTAGTTAATCTGTCTAAAGTACAGTATGACATGTAGTTAATCTGTCTAAAGTACAGTATGACATGTAGTTAATCTGTCTAAAGTACAGGATGACATGTAGTTAATCTGTCTAAAGTACAGTATGACATGTAGTTAATCTGTCTAAAGTACAGTATGACATGTAGTTAATTATATATACATTATATACAGATCTCTGGTGTAAATGGGAAGGTGCACAGAAGGAGCGAAGGAGACGAGACCAAAAAGACAACATGAGAACAAGTGGACAAACGCTCGTAAAGATAAATAAATATACAGGCATTTGAAATATCGCCCAAAAACCTCCATTGTAATGAATTTGATATATCGTCCAGCCCTAGTGTGTGTAACGTCTGGGTTGTCATTGTCTGGTTGGTCAGCGGCGGGGAGCCAGAAAGACGTCTGTGTGAACGTGTCAGTTCTCTCAAATCTGGTGAACATCCACAAAGAGATCCACAATGAGAGGGAGGAATGAGCAGGAACACTGGCCCAGTGTGTGTGTGTGTGTGTGTGTGTGTGTGTGTGTGTGTGTGTGTGTGTGTGTGTGTGTGTGTGTGTGTGTGTGTGTGTGTGTGTGTGTGTGTGTGTGTGTGTGTGTTCAAAGCTGCATTGTTGGAGTGCACCTCCCCCTCACCACCTCCCTACCCCCGTCCCCACACTCTCTCTGGTGGATGGTGACTAGTTGAAAAGCGTTCAGGAGCGGAGTTGAACACATTCTGGGATGGGTTTTGGGTTCAGTCGTGGGGCCGTGTCTCATCGTGCTGATTCATATCTGTGCTCTGAGCTTTAGCCAGGCACTCTAGCAGAAATGACTGCCTGGTCTGCTAAGTCCTGTCTGTCTGCCTGCTGTCTGTCTGCCTGCTGTCTGTCTGTCTGCTGTCTCTCTCTCTCTCTCTCTCTCTCTCTCTCTCTCTCTCTCTCTCTCTCTCTCTCTCTCTCTCTCTCTGTGTCCGTCTGCCTGCTGTCTGTCTGTCTGTCTGTCTGTCTGCTGTCTCTCTCTCTCTCTCTGTGTGTGTCTGCTGCCTGCTGTCTGTCTGTCTGTCTGCTGGGGATAAATAGAGGTCACACTCAGTAATCACAGTTGTCGTGTCTTTGGCTATGCTGGATTAAGTGATATGACATGCTATTCTTTAAAATCCTTTCTCTGTAATTAATATTACCTGATTGAGCTAATCATGTAAATCAATCAATTTTATTTTATATAGCCCTTCGTACATCAGCTAATATCTCGAAGTGCTGTACAGAAACCCAGCCTAAAACCCCAAACAGCTAGTAATGCAGGTGTAGAAGCACGGTGGCTAGGAAAAACTCCCTAGAAAGGCCAAAACCTAGGAAGAAACCTAGAGAGGAACCAGGCTATGAGGGGTGGCCAGTCCTCTTCTGGCACACCCTCTTCTTACAGCGGCCGCTGCAAACTCAACGGCTAGGAGGTATCACTTCTGTAGTGAATAAGAGTTCAAAGTTCATACCATTCGCAACCAAAGCTCACGCTGAGGTTGGCTTCGTTCTGTAGTTATTATCTGAATCCTTCTGACATCGAACCGTCGCCCTAATGTACCCAGAACAGAAGGTTACATTTTCGTCAAGGGCTTATATAGTGGAGGGAGAGAAGGGTGTGTTTCATAATTTATAACCCATGTCTCTTCACAGGGGCGGGCCACTGATTGAGCAGAGCCCTAACCTTATGAAAACCCAAATCTCTCATTTGGAAGCTAAAATTAGATTTCATCTTTTCACAAATAATTGTATATTTAAACATTTGAATTGCACAACAATTCCATGTGAATCTGATAACTAGAATATGTAGACTTTCCCAGATACAGTTTATTTTGTCCTGTCATCAGTCATAATGTCTCAGATGACAACCGAACTGACATCATATTCATTAAGTACCAATGCAAATTTTCAACTGGTTCTATTACCGAAATATGGTTCCTTTCCCCCACTTGTTTGATGTTCCCAGACTCTCTATGTTTAACAAAGGCTATTCAAGAGTCCTTCCGTAGAGTCAGAGAGAGAGGGAAGGGAGAAAGGTATTTATGGGGGGGGATCATAAACCTTACCCACAGGCCAACGTCATGACACAGTCCAACCTGTTGTATGATGTATGTTGTGTGATGAATGATGTTGTATGTTGTATGATGTTGTATGATGAATGGTGTATGATGTATGTTGCGTGAGGTTGTATGATGTATGATGAATGGTGTATGATGTATGTTGCGTGAGGTTGTATGTTGTATGATGTATGTTGTGTGATGTTGTATGTTCTATGATGAATGATGTTGGATGTTGTATGATGTTGTATGATGAATGGTGTATGATGTATGTTGATGTATGTTGTATGGTGTATGATGGTGTATGATGTATGATGATGTATGTTGTGTGGTGTATGATGTATGCTGTATGATGAATGGTGTATGATGTATGATGATGTATGTTGTATGGTGTATGATGTTGTATGATGTTGTATGATGAATGGTGTATGGTGTATGATGTTGTATGATGGTGTATGATGTAGTATGATGTCGTATGGTGTATGATGTTGTATGATGGTGTATGATGTATGTTGCGTGAGGTTGTATGCTGTGTGATGAATGGTGTATGATGTATGATGATGTATGTTGTATGGTGTATGATGTTGTATGACGTTGTATGATGAATGGTGTATGTTGTATGATGTATGATGATGTATGATGGTGTATGATGGTGTATGATGTTGTATGATGAATGGTGTATGATGTTGTATGATGGTGTATGATGTATGATGTTGTATGATGGTGTATGATGTAGTATGATGTCGTATGGTGTATGATGGTGTATGATGTATGTTGATGTATGATGTCGTATGGTGTATGATGTAGTATGATGTCGTATGGTGTATGATGTTGTATGATGGTGTATGATGTATGTTGATGTATGATGTCGTATGGTGTATGATGGTGTATGATGTATGTTGATGTATGATGTCGTATGGTGTATGATGGTGTATGATGTATGTTGATGTATGATGTCGTATGGTGTATGATGGTGTATGATGTAGTATGATGTCGTATGGTGTATGATGTTGTATGATGGTGTATGATGTATGTTGATGTATGATGTCGTATGGTGTATGATGGTGTATGATGTATGTTGATGTATGATGTCGTATGGTGTATGATGGTGTATGATGTATGTTGATGTATGATGTCGTATGGTGTATGATGGTGTATGATGTATGTTGATGTATGATGTCGTATGGTGTATGATGGTGTATGATGGTGTATGATGTATGTTGATGTATGATGGTGTATGATGGTGTATGATGGTGTATGATGGTGTATGATGTATGTTGATGTATGATGTATGGTGTATGATGTATGTTGATGTATGATGGTGTATGATGGTGTATGATGGTGTATGATGGTGTATGATGTATGTTGATGTATGATGTATGTTGATGTATGATGGTGTATGATGGTGTATGATGTATGTTGATGTATGATGTCGTATGGTGTATGCTGCTCTGTGTTCAAATCTCAGCCTTTTTAAACCTGTCTAAATGCCAGTAAACAATCAAGTCAATGATGTTATCACTGTATTACCTTGATTGAATTATTGTTAATGGATGGAGTGGTCAGTTATTATGTAATCAGAAATCATTTGGTTGTTTGGTCAAACCCATATGACTTCATAGAGCAGGTCTAACCCATATGACTTCATAGAGCAGGTCTAACCCATATGACATCATAGAGCAGGTCTAACCCATATGACTTCATAGAGCAGGTCTAACCCATATGACTTCATAGAGCAGGTCTAACCCATATGACATCATAGAGCAGGTCTAACCCATATGACTTCATAGAGCAGGTCTAACCCATATGACTTCATAGAGCAGGTCTAACCCATACGACTTCATAGAGCAGGTCTAACCCATACGACTTCATAGAGCAGGTCTAACCCATAGGACTTCATAGAGCAGGTCTAACCCATATGACATCATAGAGCAGGTCTAACCCATATGACTTCATAGAGCAGGTCTAACCCATATGACATTATAGAGCAGGTCTAACCCATATGACTTCATAGAGCAGGTCTAACCCATATGACTTCATAGAGCAGGTCTAACCCATATGACATCATAGAGCAGGTCTAACCCATATGACTTCATAGAGCAGGTCTAACCCATATGACTTCATAGAGCAGGTCTAACCCATATGACTTCATAGAGCAGGTCTAACCCATACGCCTTCATAGAGCAGGTCTAACCCATACAACATCATAGAGCAGATCTAACCCATATGACATCATAGAGCAGGTCTAACCCATATGACATCATAGAGCAGGTCTAACCCATATGACATCATAGAGCAGGTCTAACCCATATGACATCATAGAGCAGGTCTAACCCATACAACATCATAGAGCAGGTCTAACCCATAGGACTTCATAGAGCAGGTCTAACCCATATGACTTCATAGAGCAGGTCTAACCCATACAACATCATAGAGCAGGTCTAACCCATATGACTTCATAGAGCAGGTCTAACCCATACGACATCATAGAGCAGGTCTAACCCATATGACATCATAGATCAGGTCTAACCCATACAACATCATAGAGCAGGTGTCTAAGCCCTGGACAGAGTCCCAAATGGCACCCTATTCCCTATGTAGTGCACTATTTTTTACCAGGGCCCGTAGAGTTCTGCTCAAAAGTATGCATTAAATAGGGAATAGGGTGCCATCTGGTTGTACAGCCGTGTTAAGTTAGTTAGTTCCTAAACTCCCCAGCAGCCTAATTGAGGACGATGGTACCTCTGACTGACACCCAGTCTGCTGTCTCCTGAGGAGCTCTCTATCAGACCCCTTCAGTGGCCGTCCCCATCCGTGACTATGGAGGAGCTCTCTCTATCAGACCCCTTCAGTGGCCGTCCCCATCCGTGACTATAGAGGAGCTCTCTATCAGACCCCTTCAGTGGCCGTCCCCATCCGTGACTATAGAGGAGCTCTCTATCAGACCCCTTCAGTGGCCGTCCCCATCTGTGACTATAGAGGAGCTCTCTATCAGACCCCTTCATTGGCCGTCCCCATCCGTGACTGTGGAGGAGCTCTCTCTATCAGACCCCTTCAGTGGCCGTCCCCATCCGTGACTATGGAGGAGCTCTCTCTATCAGACCCCTTCAGTGGCCGTCCCCATCCGTGACTATGGAGGAGCTCTCTCTATCAGACCCCTTCAGTGGCCGTCCCCATCCGTGACTATAGAGGAGCTCTCTATCAGACCCCTTCAGTGGCCGTCCCCATCCGTGACTATGGAGGAGCTCTCTCTATCAGACCCCTTCAGTGGCCGTCCCCATCCGTGACTATGGAGGAGCTCTCTCTATCAGACCCCTTCAGTGGCCGTCCCCATCCGTGACTATGGAGGAGCTCTCTCTATCAGACCCCTTCAGTGGCCGTCCCCATCCGTGACTATGGAGGAGCTCTCTCTATCAGACCCCTTCAGTGGCCGTCCCCATCCGTGACTATGGAGGAGCTCTCTCTATCAGACCCCTTCAGTGGCCGTCCCCATCCGTGACTATGGAGGAGCTCTCTATCAGACCCCTTCAGTGGCCGTCCCCATCCGTGACTATGGAGGAGCTCTCTCTATCAGACCCCTTCAGTGGCCGTCCCCATCCGTGACTATAGAGGAGCTCTCTCTATCAGACCCCTTCAGTGGCCGTCCCCATCTGTGACTATGGAGGAGCTCTCTCTATCAGACCCCTTCAGTGGCCGTCCCCATCCGTGACTATGGAGGAGCTCTCTCTATCAGACCCCTTCAGTGGCCGTCCCCATCCGTGACTATAGAGGAGCTCTCTATCAGACCCCTTCAGTGGCCGTCCCCATCCGTGACTATAGAGGAGCTCTCTATCAGACCCCTTCAGTGGCCGTCCCCATCTGTGACTATAGAGGAGCTCTCTATCAGACCCCTTCATTGGCCGTCCCCATCCGTGACTATGGAGGAGCTCTCTCTATCAGACCCCTTCAGTGGCCGTCCCCATCCGTGACTATAGAGGAGCTCTCTATCAGACCCCTTCAGTGGCCGTCCCCATCTGTGACTATAGAGGAGCTCTCTATCAGACCCCTTCAGTGGCCGTCCCCATCCGTGACTATGGAGGAGCTCTCTCTATCAGACCCCTTCAGTGGCCGTCCCCATCCGTGACTATAGAGGAGCTCTCTCTATCAGACCCCTTCAGTGGCCGTCCCCATCTGTGACTATAGAGGAGCTCTCTATCAGACCCCTTCATTGGCCGTCCCCATCCGTGACTATGGAGGAGCTCTCTCTATCAGACCCCTTCAGTGGCCGTCCCCATCCGTGACTATGGAGGAGCTCTCTCTATCAGACCCCTTCAAAGGCCGTCCCCATCCGTGACTATAGAGGAGCTCTCTCTATCAGACCCCTTCAGTGGCCGTCCACATCCGTGACTATGGAGGAGCTCTCTATCAGACCCCTTCAGTGGCCGTCCCCATCCGTGACTATGCTGAAAGTGCAACAGGGCCTCCCTCTCTCCCTGGCCTGTAGTCTTTATTAGGACTAGAAAAGGAGTTCAATCATACTGACTCAGACATTCATGGAGGGATACCAGGGTTGCTTCCCAAATGGCACCCTACTCCCTATTTAGTGCACTTCTTTTGACCAGGGCCCATAGCGGCACTATATATGGAATAGGGGTCCATTTGGGTCCCACAACAGTTTTGGCAGCCCAGCCAGTGAGTGAGGGCCAGCCCAGCCAGTGAGTGAGGGCCAGCCCAGCCAGTGAGTGAGGGCCAGCAGCAGCCCATCCAGTGAGTGAGGGCCAGCAGCAGCCCAGCCAGTGAGTGAGGGCCAGCAGAAGCCCAGCCAGTGAGTGAGGGCCAGCCCAGCCAGTGAGTGAGGGCCAGCCCAG
>NC_074702.1:5445617-5458117 GCF_029448725.1 Salvelinus fontinalis
TTAGTGACACTAACTAGATAAACATTAGTGGCACTATCTAGATAAACATTAGTGGCACTAACTAGATAAACATTAGTGGCACTATCTAGATAAACATTAGTGGCACTAACTAGATAAACATTAGTGGCACTATCTAGATAAACATTAGTGGCACTAACTAGATAAACATGTCAGTGACACTAACTAGCTAAACATTAGTGACACTAACTAGATAAACATTAGTGGCCCTAACTAGATAAACATGTTAGTGACTCTAACTAGATAAACATTAGTGACACTAACTAGATAAACATGTTAGTGACTCTAACTAGATAAACATTAGTGACACTAACTAGATAAACATTAGTGACACTAACTAGATAAACATTAGTGGCACTAACTAGATAAACATTAGTGGCCCTAACTAGATAAACATGTTAGTGACTCTAACTAGATAAACATTAGTGACACTAACTAGATAAACATTAGTGGCCCTAACTAGATAAACATTAGTGACACTAACTAGATAAACATTAGTGGCCCTAACTAGATAAACATGTTAGTGACTCTAACTAGATAAACATTAGTGGCCCTAACTAGATAAACATGTTAGTGACTCTAACTAGATAAACATTAGTGGCACTAACTAGATAAACATTAGTGGCCCTAACTAGATAAACATTAGTGGCACTAACTAGATAAACATTAGTGACTCTAACTAGCTAAACATTAGTGGCCCTAACTAGATAAACATTAGTGGCACTAACTAGATAAACATTAGTGACTCTAACTAGCTAAACATTAGTGACACTAACTAGATAAACATTAGTGGCACTAACTAGATAAACATGTTAGTGACACTAACTAGCTAAACATTAGTGACACTAACTAGATAAACATTAGTGGCACTAACTAGCTAAACATTAGTGGCACTAACTAGATAAACACTAGTGACTCTAACTAGCTAAACATTAGTGGCCCTAACTAGATAAACAT
The DNA here is from genome assembly GCF_029448725.1 of Salvelinus fontinalis. Taxonomy (NCBI): domain Eukaryota; kingdom Metazoa; phylum Chordata; class Actinopteri; order Salmoniformes; family Salmonidae; genus Salvelinus; species Salvelinus fontinalis. The sequence goes on from NC_074702.1 coordinate 5,446,593, forward strand.
GTTAGTGACACTAACTAGCTAAACATTAGTGGTACTAACTAGATAAACATTAGTGGCATTAACTAGATAAACATGTTAGTGACTCTAACTAGCTAAACATTAGTGGTACTAACTAGATAAACATTAGTGGCATTAACTAGATAAACATGTTAGTGACTCTAACTAGCTAAACATTAGTGACACTAACTAGCTAAACATTAGTGGCACTAACTAGATACACATTAGTGGCACTAACTAGATACACATTAGTGGCACTAACTAGATAAACATTAGTGACACTAACTAGCTAAACATTAGTGGCACTAACTAGATACACATTAGTGGCACTAACTAGATAAACATTAGTGGCACTAACTAGATAAACACTAGTGACTCTAACTAGCTAAACATTAGTGGCCCTAACTAGATAAACATGTTAGTGACACTAACTAGCTAAACATTAGTGGCACTAACTAGATAAACATTAGTGGCACTAACTAGATAAACATTAGTGGCACTAACTAGATAAACATTAGTGGCACTAACTAGATAAACATTAGTGGCACTAACTAGCTAAACATTAGTGGCACTAACTAGATAAACACGTTAGTGACTCTAACTAGCTAAACATTAGTGGCACTAACTAGATAAACATTAGTGGCACTAACTAGATAAACATTAGTGGCACTAACTAGCTAAACATTAGTGGCATTAACTAGATAAACATGTTAGTGACTCTAACTAGATAAACATGTTAGTGACACTAACTAGATAACCATTAGTGGCACTAACTAGATAAACATTAGTGGCACTAACTAGCTAAACATTAGTGACTCTAACTAGCTAAACATTAGTGACTCTAACTAGCTAAACATTAGTGGCACTAACTAGCTAAACATTAGTGGCATTAACTAGATAAACATGTTAGTGACTCTAACTAGATAAACATTAGTGGCACTAACTAGCTAAACATTAGTGGCACTAACTAGCTAAACATTAGTGGCACTAACTAGATAAACATTAGTGGCACTAACTAGCTAAACATTAGTGGCACTAACTAGATAAACATGTCAGTGACTCTAACTAGATAAACATTAGTGGCACTAACTAGCTAAACATTAGTGGCACTAACTAGCTAAACATTAGTGGCACTAACTAGCTAAACATTAGTGGCACTAACTAGATAAACATTAGTGGCACTAACTAGCTAAACATTAGTGACACTAACTAGATAAACATTAGTGGCACTAACTAGATAAACATTAGTGGCACTAACTAGATAAACATTAGTGGCACTAACTAGATAAACATTAGTGGCACTAACTAGATAAACATTAGTGGCCCTAACTAGATAAACATGTTAGTGACTCTAACTAGATAAACATTAGTGGCACTAACTAGCTAAACATTAGTGGCACTAACTAGCTAAACATTAGTGGCACTAACTAGATAAACATTAGTGGCACTAACTAGCTAAACATTAGTGACACTAACTAGATAAACATTAGTGGCACTAACTAGATAAACATTAGTGGCACTAACTAGATAAACATTAGTGGCACTAACTAGATAAACATTAGTGGCACTAACTAGATAAACATTAGTGGCACTAACTAGATAAACATTAGTGGCACTAACTAGATAAACATTAGTGGCCCTAACTAGATAAACATGTTAGTGACTCTAACTAGATAAACATTAGTGGCACTAACTAGATAAACATTAGTGGCACTAACTAGATAAACATGTTAGTGACTCTAACTAGCTAAACATTAGTGGCACTAACTAGCTAAACATTAGTGACACTAACTAGATAAACATTAGTGGCCCTAACTAGATAAACATGTCAGTGACACTAACTAGATAAACATTAGTGACACTAACTAGCTAAACATTAGTGGCACTAACTAGATAAACATTAGTGGCACTATCTAGATAAACATGTCAGTGACACTAACTAGATAACCATTAGTGGCACTAACTAGCTAAACATTAGTGGCACTAACTAGATAAACATTAGTGGCACTATCTAGATAAACATTAGTGGTACTAACTAGCTAAACATTAGTGGTACTAACTAGATAAACATTAGTGACACTAACTAGATAAACCTGTTAGTGACACTAACTAGCTAAACATTAGTGGCCCTAACTAGATAAACATGTCAGTGACACTAACTAGCTAAACATTAGTGACACTAACTAGATAAACATTAGTGGCCCTAACTAGATAAACATGTTAGTGACTCTAACTAGATAAATATTAGTGGCACTAACTAGATAAACATTAGTGGCACTATCTAGATAAACATTAGTGGCACTAACTAGATAAACATTAGTGGCCCTAACTAGATAAACATTAGTGGCACTAACTAGATAAACATTAGTGGCCCTAACTAGATAAACATTAGTGGCACTAACTAGATAAACATTAGTGGCACTATCTAGATAAACATTAGTGGCACTAACTAGATAAACATTAGTGACACTAACTAGCTAAACATTAGTGGCACTAACTAGATAAACATGTTAGTGACACTAACTAGCTAAACATTAGTGACACTAACTAGATAAACATTAGTGGCACTAACTAGCTAAACATTAGTGGCACTAACTAGATAAACACTAGTGACTCTAACTAGCTAAACATTAGTGGCCCTAACTAGATAAACATGTTAGTGACACTAACTAGCTAAACATTAGTGGCCCTAACTAGCTAAACATGTTAGTGACTCTAACTAGCTAAACATTAGTGGCACTAACTAGATAAACATTAGTGACACTAACTAGATAAACATGTTAGTGACACTAACTAGCTAAACATTAGTGGCACTAACTAGATACACATTAGTGGCACTAACTAGATAAACATTAGTGGCACTAACTAGATAAACATTAGTGGCACTAACTAGATAAACATTAGTGGCACTAACTAGATAAACATTAGTGGCACTAACTAGCTAAACATTAGTGGCACTAACTAGATAAACACGTTAGTGACTCTAACTAGCTAAACATTAGTGGCACTAACTAGATAAACATTAGTGGCACTAACTAGATAAACATTAGTGGCACTAACTAGCTAAACATTAGTGGCATTAACTAGATAAACATGTTAGTGACTCTAACTAGATAAACATGTTAGTGACACTAACTAGATAACCATTAGTGGCACTAACTAGATAAACATTAGTGGCACTAACTAGCTAAACATTAGTGACTCTAACTAGCTAAACATTAGTGACTCTAACTAGCTAAACATTAGTGGCACTAACTAGCTAAACATTAGTGGCATTAACTAGATAAACATGTTAGTGACTCTAACTAGATAAACATTAGTGGCACTAACTAGCTAAACATTAGTGGCACTAACTAGCTAAACATTAGTGGCACTAACTAGATAAACATTAGTGGCACTAACTAGCTAAACATTAGTGGCACTAACTAGATAAACATGTCAGTGACTCTAACTAGATAAACATTAGTGGCACTAACTAGCTAAACATTAGTGGCACTAACTAGCTAAACATTAGTGGCACTAACTAGCTAAACATTAGTGGCACTAACTAGATAAACATTAGTGGCACTAACTAGCTAAACATTAGTGACAGTAACTAGATAAACATTAGTGGCACTATCTAGATAAACATTAGTGGCACTATCTAGATAAACATTAGTGGCACTAACTAGATAAACATTAGTGGCCCTAACTAGCTAAACATGTTAGTGACACTAACTAGATAAACATTAGTGACACTAACTAGATAAACATTAGTGGCACTAACTAGATAAACATTAGTGACACTAACTAGATAAACATTAGTGGCACTATCTAGATAAACATTAGTGGCACTAACTAGATAAACATTAGTGGCACTATCTAGATAAACATTAGTGGCACTAACTAGATAAACATTAGTGGCACTATCTAGATAAACATTAGTGGCACTAACTAGATAAACATTAGTGGCACTAACTAGCTAAACATTAGTGACACTAACTAGATAAACATTAGTGGCACTATCTAGATAAACATTAGTGGCACTAACTAGATAAACATTAGTGGCACTAACTAGATAAACATTAGTGGTACTAACTAGCTAAACATTAGTGGTACTAACTAGATAAACATTAGTGACACTAACTAGATAAACCTGTTAGTGACACTAACTAGCTAAACATTAGTGGCCCTAACTAGATAAACATGTCAGTGACACTAACTAGCTAAACATTAGTGACACTAACTAGATAAACATTAGTGACTCTAACTAGATAAACATTAGTGGCCCTAACTAGATAAACATGTTAGTGACTCTAACTAGATAAACATTAGTGGCACTATCTAGATAAACATTAGTGGCACTATCTAGATAAACATTAGTGGCACTAACTAGATAAACATTAGTGGCCCTAACTAGATAAACATGTTAGTGACACTAACTAGCTAAACATTAGTGGCCCTAACTAGATAAACATGTCAGTGACACTAACTAGCTAAACATTAGTGACACTAACTAGATAAACATTAGTGGCCCTAACTAGATAAACATGTTAGTGACTCTAACTAGATAAACATTAGTGGCCCTAACTAGATAAACATTAGTGACACTAACTAGATAAACATTAGTGGCACTAACTAGATAAACATTAGTGACTCTAACTAGCTAAACATTAGTGGCCCTAACTAGATAAACATTAGTGGCACTAACTAGATAAACATTAGTGACTCTAACTAGCTAAACATTAGTGACACTAACTAGATAAACATTAGTGGCACTAACTAGCTAAACATTAGTGGCACTAACTAGATAAACACTAGTGACTCTAACTAGCTAAACATTAGTGGCCCTAACTAGATAAACATGTTAGTGACACTAACTAGCTAAACATTAGTGGCATTAACTAGATAAACATGTTAGTGACTCTAACTAGCTAAACATTAGTGGCACTAACTAGATAAACATTAGTGGCACTAACTAGATAAACATTAGTGGCACTAACTAGATAAACATTAGTGGCACTAACTAGATAAACATGTTAGTGACTCTAACTAGATAAACATTAGTGGCACTAACTAGATAAACATTAGTGGCACTAACTAGATAAACATTAGTGGCACTAACTAGATAAACATTAGTGGCACTAACTAGCTAAACATTAGTGGCACTAACTAGATAAACACGTTAGTGACTCTAACTAGCTAAACATTAGTGGCACTAACTAGATAAACATTAGTGGCACTAACTAGATAAACATTAGTGGCACTAACTAGCTAAACATTAGTGGCATTAACTAGATAAACATGTTAGTGACTCTAACTAGATAAACATGTTAGTGACACTAACTAGATACACATTAGTGGCCCTAACTAGATAAACATTAGTGGCACTAACTAGATAAACATTAGTGGCACTAACTAGATAAACATTAGTGGCACTAACTAGATAAACATTAGTGGCACTAACTAGATAAACATTAGTGGCACTAACTAGATAAACATGTTAGTGACACTAACTAGCTAAACATTAGTGACACTAACTAGATAAACATTAGTGGCACTAACTAGCTAAACATTAGTGGCACTAACTAGATAAACACTAGTGACTCTAACTAGCTAAACATTAGTGGCCCTAACTAGATAAACATGTTAGTGACACTAACTAGCTAAACATTAGTGGCATTAACTAGATAAACATGTTAGTGACTCTAACTAGCTAAACATTAGTGGCACTAACTAGATAAACATTAGTGGCACTAACTAGATAAACATTAGTGGCACTAACTAGATAAACATTAGTGGCACTAACTAGATAAACATGTTAGTGACTCTAACTAGATAAACATTAGTGGCACTAACTAGATAAACATTAGTGGCACTAACTAGATAAACATTAGTGGCACTAACTAGATAAACATTAGTGGCACTAACTAGCTAAACATTAGTGACTCTAACTAGCTAAACATTAGTGACTCTAACTAGCTAAACATTAGTGGCACTAACTAGCTAAACATTAGTGGCATTAACTAGATAAACATGTTAGTGACTCTAACTAGATAAACATTAGTGGCACTAACTAGCTAAACATTAGTGGCACTAACTAGCTAAACATTAGTGGCACTAACTAGATAAACATTAGTGGCACTAACTAGCTAAACATTAGTGGCACTAACTAGATAAACATGTCAGTGACTCTAACTAGATAAACATTAGTGGCACTAACTAGCTAAACATTAGTGGCACTAACTAGCTAAACATTAGTGGCACTAACTAGCTAAACATTAGTGGCACTAACTAGATAAACATTAGTGGCACTAACTAGCTAAACATTAGTGACAGTAACTAGATAAACATTAGTGGCACTAACTAGATAAACATTAGTGGCACTAACTAGATAAACATTAGTGGCACTAACTAGATAAACATTAGTGGCCCTAACTAGATAAACATGTTAGTGACTCTAACTAGATAAACATTAGTGGCACTAACTAGCTAAACATTAGTGGCACTAACTAGCTAAACATTAGTGGCACTAACTAGATAAACATTAGTGGCACTAACTAGCTAAACATTAGTGACACTAACTAGATAAACATTAGTGGCACTAACTAGATAAACATTAGTGGCACTAACTAGATAAACATTAGTGGCACTAACTAGATAAACATTAGTGGCACTAACTAGATAAACATTAGTGGCACTAACTAGATAAACATTAGTGGCACTAACTAGATAAACATTAGTGGCACTAACTAGATAAACATTAGTGGTACTAACTAGATAAACATGTTAGTGACACTAACTAGATAAACATTAGTGGCACTAACTAGATAAACATTAGTGGCACTAACTAGATAAACATTAGTGGCCCTAACTAGATAAACATGTTAGTGACTCTAACTAGATAAACATTAGTGGCACTAACTAGATAAACATTAGTGGCACTAACTAGATAAACATGTTAGTGACTCTAACTAGCTAAACATTAGTGGCACTAACTAGATAAACATGTTAGTGACTCTAACTAGCTAAACATTAGTGGCACTAACTAGATAAACATGTTAGTGACTCTAACTAGATAAACATGTTAGTGACACTAACTAGCTAAACATTAGTGGCACTAACTAGATAAACATTAGTGACACTAACTAGCTAAACATTAGTGACACTAACTAGATAAACATGTTAGTGACACTAACTAGATAAACATTAGTGGCACTAACTAGCTAAACATTAGTGACACTAACTAGCTAAACATTAGTGACACTAACTAGATAAACATTAGTGACACTAACTAGATAAACATTAGTGGCACTAACTAGATAAACATTAGTGGCCCTAACTAGATAAACATTAGTGGCACTAACTAGATAAACATTAGTGACACTAACTAGATAAACATTAGTGGCACTATCTAGATAAACATTAGTGGCCCTAACTAGATAAACATTAGTGGCCCTAACTAGATAAACATGTTAGTGACACTAACTAGATAAACATTAGTGGCACTAACTAGATAAACATTAGTGGCACTAACTAGATAAACATTAGTGGCACTAACTAGATAAACATTAGTGGCACTAACTAGATAAACATTAGTGGCACTAACTAGATAAACATGTTAGTGACACTAACTAGATAAACATTAGTGGCACTATCTAGATAAACATTAGTGGCACTAACTAGCTAAACATTAGTGGCCCTAACTAGATAAACATTAGTGGCACTAACTAGCTAAACATTAGTGACACTAACTAGATAAACATTAGTGGCACTATCTAGATAAACATTAGTGGCACTAACTAGATAAACATTAGTGACACTATCTAGATAAACATTAGTGACACTAACTAGATAAACATTAGTGGCACTAACTAGATAAACATTAGTGGCCCTAACTAGATAAACATTAGTGGCACTAACTAGCTAAACATTAGTGACACTAACTAGATAAACATTAGTGGCACTATCTAGATAAACATTAGTGGCACTAACTAGATAAACATTAGTGACACTATCTAGATAAACATTAGTGGCACTAACTAGATAAACATGTTAGTGACACTAACTAGCTAAACATTAGTGACACTAACTAGATAAACATTAGTGGCACTAACTAGCTAAACATTAGTGGCACTAACTAGATAAACACTAGTGACTCTAACTAGCTAAACATTAGTGGCCCTAACTAGATAAACATGTTAGTGACACTAACTAGCTAAACATTAGTGGCATTAACTAGATAAACATGTTAGTGACTCTAACTAGCTAAACATTAGTGGCCCTAACTAGCTAAACATGTTAGTGACTCTAACTAGCTAAACATTAGTGGCACTAACTAGATAAACATTAGTGACACTAACTAGATAAACATGTTAGTGACACTAACTAGCTAAACATTAGTGGCACTAACTAGATACACATTAGTGGCACTAACTAGATAAACATTAGTGGCACTAACTAGATAAACATTAGTGGCACTAACTAGATAAACATTAGTGGCACTAACTAGATAAACATTAGTGGCACTAACTAGCTAAACATTAGTGGCACTAACTAGATAAACACGTTAGTGACTCTAACTAGCTAAACATTAGTGGCACTAACTAGATAAACATTAGTGGCACTAACTAGATAAACATTAGTGGCACTAACTAGCTAAACATTAGTGGCATTAACTAGATAAACATGTTAGTGACTCTAACTAGATAAACATGTTAGTGACACTAACTAGATAACCATTAGTGGCACTAACTAGATAAACATTAGTGGCACTAACTAGCTAAACATTAGTGACTCTAACTAGCTAAACATTAGTGACTCTAACTAGCTAAACATTAGTGGCACTAACTAGCTAAACATTAGTGGCATTAACTAGATAAACATGTTAGTGACTCTAACTAGATAAACATTAGTGGCACTAACTAGCTAAACATTAGTGGCACTAACTAGCTAAACATTAGTGGCACTAACTAGATAAACATTAGTGGCACTAACTAGCTAAACATTAGTGGCACTAACTAGATAAACATGTCAGTGACTCTAACTAGATAAACATTAGTGGCACTAACTAGCTAAACATTAGTGGCACTAACTAGCTAAACATTAGTGGCACTAACTAGCTAAACATTAGTGGCACTAACTAGATAAACATTAGTGGCACTAACTAGCTAAACATTAGTGACAGTAACTAGATAAACATTAGTGGCACTATCTAGATAAACATTAGTGGCACTATCTAGATAAACATTAGTGGCACTAACTAGATAAACATTAGTGGCCCTAACTAGCTAAACATGTTAGTGACACTAACTAGATAAACATTAGTGACACTAACTAGATAAACATTAGTGGCACTAACTAGATAAACATTAGTGACACTAACTAGATAAACATTAGTGGCACTATCTAGATAAACATTAGTGGCACTAACTAGATAAACATTAGTGGCACTATCTAGATAAACATTAGTGGCACTAACTAGATAAACATTAGTGGCACTATCTAGATAAACATTAGTGGCACTAACTAGATAAACATTAGTGGCACTAACTAGCTAAACATTAGTGACACTAACTAGATAAACATTAGTGGCACTATCTAGATAAACATTAGTGGCACTAACTAGATAAACATTAGTGGCACTAACTAGATAAACATTAGTGGTACTAACTAGCTAAACATTAGTGGTACTAACTAGATAAACATTAGTGACACTAACTAGATAAACCTGTTAGTGACACTAACTAGCTAAACATTAGTGGCCCTAACTAGATAAACATGTCAGTGACACTAACTAGCTAAACATTAGTGACACTAACTAGATAAACATTAGTGACTCTAACTAGATAAACATTAGTGGCCCTAACTAGATAAACATTAGTGACACTAACTAGCTAAACATTAGTGGCCCTAACTAGATAAACATGTCAGTGACACTAACTAGCTAAACATTAGTGACACTAACTAGATAAACATTAGTGGCCCTAACTAGATAAACATGTTAGTGACTCTAACTAGATAAACATTAGTGGCCCTAACTAGATAAACATGTTAGTGACACTAACTAGCTAAACATTAGTGGCACTAACTAGATAAACATTAGTGACACTAACTAGATAAACATTAGTGGCACTAACTAGATAAACATTAGTGACTCTAACTAGCTAAACATTAGTGGCCCTAACTAGATAAACATTAGTGGCACTAACTAGATAAACATTAGTGACTCTAACTAGCTAAACATTAGTGACACTAACTAGATAAACATTAGTGGCACTAACTAGATAAACATGTTAGTGACACTAACTAGCTAAACATTAGTGACACTAACTAGATAAACATTAGTGGCACTAACTAGCTAAACATTAGTGGCACTAACTAGATAAACACTAGTGACTCTAACTAGCTAAACATTAGTGGCATTAACTAGATAAACATGTTAGTGACTCTAACTAGCTAAACATTAGTGGCACTAACTAGATAAACATTAGTGGCACTAACTAGATAAACATTAGTGGCACTAACTAGATAAACATTAGTGGCACTAACTAGATAAACATGTTAGTGACTCTAACTAGATAAACATTAGTGGCACTAACTAGATAAACATTAGTGGCACTAACTAGATAAACATTAGTGGCACTAACTAGATAAACATTAGTGGCACTAACTAGCTAAACATTAGTGGCACTAACTAGATAAACACGTTAGTGACTCTAACTAGCTAAACATTAGTGGCACTAACTAGATAAACATTAGTGGCACTAACTAGATAAACATTAGTGGCACTAACTAGCTAAACATTAGTGGCATTAACTAGATAAACATGTTAGTGACTCTAACTAGATAAACATGTTAGTGACACTAACTAGATACACATTAGTGGCCCTAACTAGATAAACATTAGTGGCACTAACTAGATAAACATTAGTGGCACTAACTAGATAAACATGTTAGTGACACTAACTAGCTAAACATTAGTGACACTAACTAGATAAACATTAGTGGCACTAACTAGCTAAACATTAGTGGCACTAACTAGATAAACACTAGTGACTCTAACTAGCTAAACATTAGTGGCCCTAACTAGATAAACATGTTAGTGACACTAACTAGCTAAACATTAGTGGCACTAACTAGATAAACATGTTAGTGACACTAACTAGCTAAACATTAGTGGCACTAACTAGCTAAACATTAGTGGCATTAACTAGATAAACATGTTAGTGACTCTAACTAGCTAAACATTAGTGGCACTAACTAGATAAACATTAGTGGCACTAACTAGATAAACATTAGTGGCACTAACTAGATAAACATTAGTGGCACTAACTAGATAAACATGTTAGTGACTCTAACTAGATAAACATTAGTGGCACTAACTAGATAAACATTAGTGGCACTAACTAGATAAACATTAGTGGCAGTAACTAGATAAACATTAGTGGCACTAACTAGCTAAACATTAGTGACTCTAACTAGCTAAACATTAGTGACTCTAACTAGCTAAACATTAGTGGCACTAACTAGCTAAACATTAGTGGCAT
>NC_074702.1:5463117-5490617 GCF_029448725.1 Salvelinus fontinalis
AGGCATCATCATCTGTTTATGTCGTTCCATGCTAGGAGAGGAGACAACATACGTCTGTATCCCTCTTCCCTGGCCCTGCAGATACAGCACACCTGCGTCCCAAATGCCACCCTATTCCCTATATAGGGCACTACTTTTGACCAGGGCACATAGGGATACCCATAGGGCTCTGGTCAAAAGTAGTGCACTATATAGGGAATAGGGTGGCATTTGAGATGCACTTTATGTATCCCTGCGTGGCCCTGCAGATGCACAACAAGAACAGGAAGCTTCAGTGTTTCTGATCACGCTGAACTCAAGCTGGTGAATCGCTCAGCCCCGTATCCTTCCTCCCCAACACTAAGGATTAGATCCCTGATCCTCACTTCCTGTCCTGAAGAATAACCTGGAGCGGAGTGACACACCTTGGAAACAAAGGCTTTGGAGACCACAGATATTATGGGATAGTGTGTATGTTCCCTGCTATCATAGGGCTATCATTCAGAAACATGTCTCTACATGTAGGGATACTTAGAGGTGTTTGATTTGTTGTCTTCTATAAATCCCCATTCATTTAGTAGTGCTGGTGTATTGGAGGGAAGAGTTATGTTTTATACATGCAGGGTTTCAGTTAGCCAGTAATTGACGGCTTTTGGCCGATGAAAAAAAATTAAAAGCGGATAAATAAAATAGTTGCCGGCCAAATTGACCAGGAGAAAAATCAATAACATTGCAAAATAATGCTTTTTATTATTTGATGGAAATACCAGGCGTTGTTCAGTGCATTCAGAAAGTATTCAGACCTCGTGACTTTTTACACATTTTGTTACGTTACATCCTTATTCTAAAATGGATTAAATAAAACATTTTCCTCATCAATCTACACATAATACCCCATAATGACAAAGCGAAAACAGGTTTTAAGACATTTTTGCACGTTTATTAAAGATAAAAAACTGAAATACCTTATTTACATAAGTATTCAGACTCGAAATTGAGCTCAGGTGCATCCTGTTGCCATTGATCATCCTTGAGATGTTGAGATGTTTCTACAACTTGATTGGAGTCCATATGTGGTATATTCTATTGATAGGACATGATTTGGAAAGGCACACACCTGTCTATATAAGGTCTCACAGTTGACAGTACATGTCAGAGAAGAAACCAAGCCATGAGGTCGAAGGAATTGTCCGTAGAACTACAAGACAGGATTGTGTCAAGGCACAGATCTGGGGAGGGGTACCAAAAAATGTCTGCAGCGTTGAAGATCCCCAAGAACACAGTGGCCTCCATCATTCTTAAATTCCTAGAGTTGGCCATCCAGCCAAACTGAGCAATCGGGGGAGAAGGGCCTTGGTCAGGGAGGTGACCAAGAACCCGATGATCACTCTGACAGAGCTCATGACTGATTCAATTCTTACTGCAGGTAGAGTGGCCAAAAGGCACATGACAGCCCGTTTGAAATTTGCCAAAAGGCACCTAAAGAACTCTCAGACCATGAGAAACAAGATTCTCTGGTATGATGAAACCAAGATGGCCTGAATACCAAGCGTCACATCTGGAGGAAACAGGTCTCTGAATGTCCTTGAGTGGCCCAGCCAGAGCCCGGACTTGAATCCGATCGAACATCTCTGGAGAGACCTGAAAATAGCTGTGCAGCGACACTCCCCATCCAACCTGACAGAGCTTGAGAGGACCTGCAGAGAAGAATGGGAGAAACTCCCAAAATACAGGTGTGCCAAGCTTGTAACGTCATAACCAAGAAGACTCAAGGCTGTAATCGCTGCCAAAGGTGCTTCAACAAAGTACTGAGTAAAGGGTCTGAATACTTATGTAAAACGTGATATTTTTGTTTTTATCTTTAAAACATTTGCAGAAATGTCTATAAACCTGTTTTTGCTTTGTTATTATGGGGTATTGTTTGTAGATTAATGAGGGGGGGGAAACAATTTAATCTATTTTAGAATAAGGTTGTAACGTAACAAAATTTGGAAAGGGGAAGGGGTCTGAATACTTTCCAAATGCACTGTAAATACATTTGACCGTTATGCTTCTCGGTTTATATGTTAGTTTGCATAATTTAGTCAAATTAAATTAGCGTGTGTATTTTCGGTGGTTGTCATGCATCTTCTTTATCTATACAACTATCACACGCACCACCCATCACTTTCATTCTTTGAAACCTGAATGTTTTACTTCGTATTATGAGGCTTGTCTTACCTTGCTTCAAATTAGCATACACTCTTAGAAAAAAAGGGTGCTATCTAGAACCTAAAAGTTTTTTGGGGCTGTCCCCATAGGAGAACCCTATGAAGAACTATATTTGGTTCCAGGCAGAACCCTTTTGGGTTCCATGTATAAACCTTTGCATAGAGGGTTCTACATGGAACCAATAGGGGTTGACCATGAACCAAAAAAGGTTCTATTCTGGAGCCAAAAAGGGTTCTGCTATGGGGATAGACGAAGAACACTTTTGGAACCTTTTTTTCTAAGAGTGTCTAGGTAAAATCAGACCACAGAAACGTTGAGGCAATTATTTTATAAAGACGACATAGTGTCATGTTTGGAGAAGATTCCAAATTGTCCTACCATTTCTACCAATCTGCAGGCCAGTAAGGAGTGTCATGTTTGGAGAAGATTCCAAATTGTCCTACCATTTCTACCAATCTGCAGGCCAGTAATGAGTTTCATGTTTGGAGAAGATTCCAAATTGTCCTACCATTTCTACCAATCTGCAGGCCAGTAATGAGTTTCATGTTTGGAGAAGATTCCAAATTGTACTACCATTTCTACCAATCTGGAGGCCAGTAATGAGTTTCATGTTTGGAGAAGATTCCAAATTGTCCTACCATTTCTACCAATCTGCAGGCCAGTAATGAGTTTCATGTTTGGAGAAGATTCCAAATTGTCCTACCATTTCTACCAATCTGCAGGCCAGTAATGAGTTTCATGTTTGGAGAAGATTCCAAATTGTCCTACCATTTCTACCAATCTGCAGGCCAGTAATGAGTTTCATGTTTGGAGAAGATTCCAAATTGTCCTACCATTTCTACCAATCTGGAGGCCAGTAATGAGTTTCATGTTTGGAGAAGATTCCAAATTGTCCTACCATTTCTACCAATCTGGAGGCCAGTAATGAGTTTCATGTTTGGAGAAGATTCCAAATTGTCCTACCATTTCTACCAATCTGCAGGCCAGTAAGGAGTTTCAGATGCACATTTTCGTGGAACAGTTTCATTTCAATAATAACGTTTTAGTTTAGCAAAATCATTGTCACGTGGTTAAACATAATAATCAGACTTCAATTTATACAAATAAAAATCTAAAAGTTCAAATTCAACCAATGTGAGAGCACAAGCCTCTGCCATATGGACACATTCATCGTGATCAATTGGTGTCACGCCCTGGCCTTAGTATTCTTTGTTTTCTTTATTATTTTAGTTAGGTCAGGGTGTGACATGGGGAATGTTTATGTTTTGTTAGTTTTGGGTGTTTATATGGTAAAGGGGTTATGGGGTGTAGTATATGGGTTTGTGTTGAGTGTAGATGTCTAGCGTTGTCTATGTATGTTTAGTTGTCTAGGAGAGTCTATGGTTACCTGAATGAGTTCCCAATTAGAGACAGCTGATTTCGGTTGTCTCTGATTGGGAGCCTTATTTAGGGTAGCCATAGGCTCTCATTGGTTGTGAGTAATTGTCTATGTCAGAACGTTTGTAGCCTGTGTGTGTAAGTGCACAACGTTATTTAGCTTCACGGTCGTTTGTTGTTTTGTTCGTTTTGTTAAAGTGTTTCGTGTTTATTTTTCGTCATCTTTTAAAATAAAGAAGATGGCTTATTTTCCTAAAGCTGCGTTTTGGTCCATCAATCCTCCACACGATCGTGACAGAATTACTCACCATAGGACCAAGCGGCATGGAAGGCGGCAACAGGACCTACCTACACAGGATTTCTGGAGTTGGGAGGACGAATTGGAAGGAGATGGACCTTGGGATCAACCTGGAGAATATCGCCTCCCTCGTGAAGAGCTGGAGGCAGCGAAAGCCGAGAGGAGGCGATATGAGGAGGCAGCACGGAGACAAGGCTGGAGACCCGTGAGTACAACCCAAAAATTTCTTGGGGGGGGCCTTAAAGGGAGTGTGGCGAAGTCAGGTAGGAAACCTGCGCCTACTCCCTGTACTTACCGTGGAGAGCGGGAGTACGGGCAGACACCGTGTTACGCAGTAGAGCGCACGGTGTCTCCTGTACGCGTGCATAGCCCGGTTCGGTACATTTCAGCTCCACGTATCGGCCGGGCTAGACTGAGCGTTGAGCCGTATGTCATGAAGCCGGCCCAACGCATCTGGTCACCAGTGCGTCTCCTCGGGCCGGCGTACATGGCACCAGCCTTACGCATGGTGTCCCCGGTTCGCCTACATAGGCCGGTGCGGGTTATTCCACCTCCCCGCACTGGTCAGGCGACGGGGAGCATACAACCAGGTAAGGTTGGGCAGGCTCGGCGTTCAAGGGAGCCAGTACGCCTGCACGGTCCGGTATTTCCGGCGCCACCTCCCCGCCCCAATCCAGTACCACCAGTGCCTCCTCCACGCACTAGCTATATGGTGCGTGTCTCCAGCCCTTTACCACCAGTGTCTAAACCACGCACCAAGCCTCCTGTGTGTCCCCAGAGTCCTGTGCGTCCTGTTGCTGCTCCCCGCACTAGCCCTGAGATGCGTGTCCCCAGCCCGGTGCCACCAGTCCCGGCACCACGCACCAGGCCTACAGTGCGCCTCAGCCGGCAGGAGTCTGCCGTCTGCACAGCGATGACTGAACTGCTCGTCTCCCCAGCGCCATCTGAGCCATCCGTCTCCCCAGCGCCATCTGAGCCATCCGTCTCCCCAGCGCCATCTGAGCCATCCGTCTGCAATGAGCCTGCAAAGCCGTCCGTCTGCCATGAGCCTGCAAAGCCGCCCGTCTGCCATGAGCCCACTGAGCCGTCCGCCAGACAGGAGCCGCTAGAGCCGCCAGCCAGACAGGAGCCGCTAGAGCCGTCCGTCAGACAGGATCTGCCAGAGCCGCCAACCAGACAGGATCTGCCAGAGCCGCCAACCAGACAGGATCGGCCAGAGCCGCCAACCAGACAGGATCGGCCAGAGCCGCCAACCAGACAGGAGCAGCCAGATCAGTCAGCCAGCCATGAGCAGCCAGATCCGTCAGCCAGCCATGAGCAGCCAGATCCGTCAGCTAGCCATGAGCAGCCAGATCCGTCAGCTAGCCATGAGCAGCCAGATCCGTCAGCTAGCCATGAGCAGCCAGATCCGTCAGCTAGCCATGAGCAGCCAGATCCGTCAGCTAGCCATGAGCAGCCAGATCCGTCAGCTAGCCATGAGCAGCCAGATCCGTCAGCCAGCCATGAGCAGCCAGATCCGTCAGCCAGCCATGAGCAGCCAGATCCGTCAGCTAGCCATGAGCAGCCAGATCCGTCAGCTAGCCATGAGCAGCCAGATCCGTCAGCTAGCCATGAGCAGCCAGATCCGTCAGCTAGCCATGAGCAGCCAGATCCGTCAGCCAGCCATGAGCAGCCAGATCCGTCAGCCAGCCATGAGCAGCCAGATCCGTCAGCCAGCCATGAGCAGCCAGATCAGTCAGCCAGCCATGAGCAGCCAGATCAGTCAGCCAGCCATGAGCAGCCAGATCAGTCAGCCAGCCATGAGCAGCCAGATCCGTTAGCCAGCCATGAGCAGCCAGATCTGTCAGCCAGCCATGGGCCGTCCCTCAGTCCGGAGCCGCAGTCCCTCAGTCCGGAGCCGCAGTCCCTCAGTCCGGAGCCGCAGTCCCTCAGTCCGGAGCCGCCATTCCTCAGTCCGGAGCTGCCATTCCTCAGTCCGGAGCTGCCCCTTACCCTGGTGCTGCCCCTTACCCTGGTGCTGCCCCTTACCCTGGTACTGCCCCTTACCCTGGTACTGCCCCTGACCCTGGTACTGCCCCTGACCCTGGTACTGCCCCTGACCCTGGTACTGCCCCTGACCCTGGTACTGCCCCTGACCCTGGTGCTGCCCCTGACCCTGGTGCTGCCCCTGACCCTGGTGCTGCCCCTGACCCTGGTACTGCCCCTGACCCTGGTACTGCCCCTTACCCTGGTACTGGCCCTTAGTCCGGAGCTGTCCCTTAATGCAATGGGATTAATGTGGAGAGGGGTCATTTTGAAGAGGCTAAAGAGGTGGTTAGGGACTGTGGTGAAGTGGGGACCACGACCAGAGCCGGAGCCGCCACCGTGGAGGGAAGCCCACCCAGACCCTCCCCTAGACTGTGTATGGTGCGCCCGGAGTTCGCGCCTCAAGGGGGGGTTATGTCACGCCCTGGCCTTAGTATTCTTTGTTTTCTTTATTATTTTAGTTAGGTCAGGGTGTGACATGGGGAATGTTTATGTTTTGTTAGTTTTGGGTGTTTATATGGTAAAGGGGTTATGGGGTGTAGTATATGGGTTTGTGTTGAGTGTAGATTTCTAGCGTTGTCTATGTATGTTTAGTTGTCTAGGAGAGTCTATGGTTACCTGAATGAGTTCCCAATTAGAGACAGCTGATTTCGGTTGTCTCTGATTGGGAGCCTTATTTAGGGTAGCCATAGGCTCTCATTGGTTGTGAGTAATTGTCTATGTCAGAACGTTTGTAGCCTGTGTGTGTAAGTGCACAACGTTATTTAGCTTCACGGTCGTTTGTTGTTTTGTTCGTTTTGTTAAAGTGTTTCGTGTTTATTTTTCGTCATCTTTTAAAATAAAGAAGATGGCTTATTTTCCTAAAGCTGCGTTTTGGTCCATCAATCCTCCACACGATCGTGACAATTGGCAGCTAAAGAAATGAGAGCATGGAACTCAGAGATCGCCTAGGCCGATGCAGCAGGAGGCCTATAACTTCCATTGTCAACTAAGTAAAAATACATAAAGCAGACAAATAAGTAGAAAAAAATGTTGATGAAAATTCAGGTTCTTTCAATCGCATTCATCTCTCGACTCAGCCTGTCTGCCTCCCTTTTGATCTGTCTTGACTTGAGCTATACTGTAGTTAGTGAGGTACAACTTTGTATCAAATCAATCTACTGGGTCTGGCTCAAAGCTGTTGCTAGCAAACTTACAACATTGTATCAACTAGCCTATTCCGGGCCCTGCACCAGTGAGCTCAGGACAGACAGCTGTTTTTGCACAAGGGAAAAGTGTTCAGGTATTTTCTGATGTTTCCACTGGATATATGGGATCATCGGATCATGGTATTTTGGTCTTTCACACCGAGGCTTGGTGATTGTGGAGGGGGAGATTGTTGGAAAGATTTTTCAAATACTGTGAGGAACGATTATCATTTGCAAAAAACAGACGCCTTTATTGAAAATGAAATACAAAAATATCGAATTTACATAAGTATTCACACCCATGAGTCAATACATGTTAGAATCACCTTTGGCAGCAATTACAGCAGTGAGTCTTTCTAGGTAAGTCTCTAAGAGCTTTACACACCTGGATTGTACAATATTTGCACATTATTCTTTATCAAATTCTTCAAGCTCTGTCAAGTTGGTTGTTGATCACTGCTAGGCGGGTGTTTTCAAGTCTTGCCATAGATTTTCAAGCCGATTTAAGTCCAAACTGTAACTAGGCAACTCAGAAACATTCCATGTTGTCTTGGTAACCAACTCCAGTGTAGATTTGGCCTGGTGTTTTACGTTAATGTCCTGCTGAAAGGTTCATTTGTCTCCCAGTGTCTGTTGGAAAGCAGACAAAACCAGGTTTCCCTCTAGGATTTTGTCTGTGCTTAGCTCTATTCCATTTATTTTTATCCTAAAAAACTCCCTAGCACCTTGCCAATGACAAGCATACCCATAACATGATGCAGCCACCACCATGCTTGAAAATATGTGGTGGTACTCTGTGATGTGTTGTATTGGATTTGCCCCAAACATAACACTTTGAATTCAGGACATAAAGTACATTTCTTTGCAACATTCTTTGCAGTTTTACTTTAGTGCCATAGTGCAAACAGGATACATGTTTTGGAATATTTTTATTCTTTTACAGTCTTCCTCCTTTTCACTCTGTCATTTAAGTTAGTATTGTGGAGTAACTACAATATTGTTGATCCATTATCCATTTTCTCCTATCACAGCCATTAAACTCTGTAACTGTTTTAAAGTCACAATTGTTCTCATGGGGTAATCCTGAGCGGTGTCCTTCCTCTCCGGCAGCTGAGTTAGGAAGGACACCTGTGGCCAGCAGCATACCACCCTGCATTCCACTGCTGGCTTGCCTCTGACGCTAAGCAGGGTCCCTGGATGGTAGACCAGATGCTGCTGGAAGTGGTGTTGGAGGGCCAGTAGGAGACACTTTGATCTGGTCTAAAATCAAATATCCAAATTCCCCAGGGCAGTGATTTGGGACATTGCTCTGTGTAGGGTGTCGTCTTTTGGATTGGACGTTAAACAGGTGTCCTGACTCTGTGGTCACTAAAGATCCCATGGCACTTATTGTTAGAGTAGGGGTGTTAACCCTGGTGTCCTGGCTAAATTCCCAATCTGACCCTCAAACCATCACGGTCACCTAATCATCCCAAGCTTACTATTGGCTCATTACTCCTGAATTTATTTAGGCTTGCCATAACAAAGGGGTTGAATATTTATTGACTCAAGACAGTTCAGATTTTCATTTTCTATTAATTTGTTAACATCTCTAAAAAGATAATTCCACCTTGACATTATGAGGTATTGTGTGTAGGCAAGTGACAAATCTAAATTGAATCAATTTTAAATTCATGCTGTAACATAACATTTCTGAAGGCACTGTACAGGCTTGTGATTTGAGACAATCCAGTCAGTTTTGAAAAGAAGATTCTGATTCTCGGTTCCTCTGTGTCTAAGTCATGCTCTCGGGTGAAGTATTTTAAATCATTTTCTTTCTTTTTGTATAGACAGGAGTCATTATAGAATTCTGACAACATGTATTTCACTTTACTTTAGGGGAAGCTATTGGACACGCTGTCGATGAAATACTTCCTCATATGCCATTTCTTTACTACCACTGGGGTTAACAACCTTACTCTTACGATTAGTGCCATAGTCGACTACCATTTCTCTATATCAACTTTCTTTTGTTGTCAAGAAGCCAAAGGCATAATTGTAGTCATATTAACAACTCATAGTTGTTGCATCTTTAGATCTCACCTTTTTCTAATGGTGATTTTAATCTCTGTCACATATGAACCGCTTTCATCAGGTGCGCCGTTTAGAATGGGGTTTTCTCACACATTGCATTTCGGCAAATGTTTGAAAAGGACGTTTTATTGGCTGCTTTCACTACAGGAGCTGTCTTAAGAGGCATTACAATCATCTACATGTGATTTCTGTCATTCTGAGCACCGTGGGTGGTCGCCCCCAATGGGTTACGCACCCAATGCATATGGGTCTGGTAGAAATCTTTCTGGTCACCGTTTTCCTAACAGAAACCCTGCTGTAGTTCCAAACGGTCTGACTCAGGACCAAACAGTTGGCAGAATCCCTGTAGAATCCCTGAACAAACACATTTACAGACATGTTTTCAACACACCTGCAGTGAGCACATCAGATAGTTGCCGTAGAAACCCCCCAGACTTTGTTGTGGGTCTGTTTGCCAAAAACTCTTGGTTCAGATAAGTGCTGGTCCTTCTCTCTATGATCTCTATACTACCCGTATTTACTAAACAACATTGTCTCATTTACCAGTTTCTATTGGCTGCTGTTTAATCTCTGCTGTTGTCCCTTCCTGTCTCTCCATGTAGGTTCTGGTGTCTAGTCTGTACAGCTGGTGTGTAAAGGACTGTTGAAGTCTATATGTGTAGCTAAAGGCTCTGCTATGCTGTTGTCTGTGTCCCTTCCTGTCCTCTCTGCAGGGTCAGGGAAGTCCTTCTCCATGATGGGGAATAAGAAGGCTCCAGGGCTGATCCCCAGGCTGTGCTGCTCCCTGTTTGAGAGGATCGGCCGGGAGGACAGCCAGGTTCTCTCCTTCAAGGTGGAGGTCTCCTACATGGAGATATACAACGAGAAGGTCCGTGACCTGCTGGACCCTAAAGGGTGAGTTTAGACAGACGGACGGATGGACACACACACACACACACACACACACACACACACACACACACACACACACACACACACACACACACACACACACACACACACACACACACACACACACACACACGCTCACTCTAACTTGACTAGTGTCTTTGCTTTGGAGTAGCCCCATCATCTAGAGGGAGAGAGCATGATGCTCCTTCATCATCTATGCCAGAGGGAGAGAGCATGATGCTCCTTCATCATCTATGCCAGAGGGAGAGAGCATGATGCTCCTTCATCATCTATGCCAGAGGGAGAGAGCATGATGCTCCTTCATCATCTATGCCAGAGGGAGAGAGCATGATGCTCCTTCATCATCTGTGCCAGAGGGAGAGGGCATGATGCTCCTTCATCATCTATGCCAGAGGGAGAGAGCATGATGCTCCTTCATCATCTATGCCAGAGGGAGAGAGCATGATGCTCCTTCATCATCTGTGCCAGTCCATTTTCACCTCCACTATAATGTGGTGAAGGATTTTCACGTCCACTATAATGTGGTGAAGGATTTTCACGTCCACTATAATGTGGTGAAGGATTTTCACCTCCACTATAATGTGGTGAAGGATTTTCACGTCCACTATAATGTGGTGAAGGATTTTCACGTCCACTATAATGTGGTGAAGGATTTTCACGTCCACTATAATGTGGTGAAGGATTTTCACGTCCACTATAATGTGGTGAAGGATTTTCACGTCCACTATAATGTGGTGAAGGATTTTCACGTCCACTATAATGTGGTGAAGGATTTTCACGTCCACTATAATGTGGTGAAGGATTTTCACGTCCACTATAATGTGGTGAAGGATTTTCACGTCCACTATAATGTGGTGAAGGATTTTCACGTCCACTATAATGTGGTGAAGGATTTTCACGTCCACTATAATGTGGTGAAGGATTTTCACGTCCACTATAATGTGGTGAAGGATTTTCACGTCCACTATAATGTGGTGAAGGATTTTCACGTCCACTATAATGTGGTGAAGGATTTTCACGTCCACTATAATGTGGTGAAGGATTTTCACGTCCACTATAATGTGGTGAAGGATTTTCACGTCCACTATAATGTGGTGAAGGATTTTCACGTCCACTATAATGTGGTGAAGGATTTTCACGTCCAGTATAATGTGGTGAAGGATTTTCACGTCCACTATAATGTGGTGAAGGATTTTCACGTCCAGTATAATGTGGTGAAGGATTTTCACGTCCACTATAATGTGGTGAAGGATTTTCACGTCCACTATAATGTGGTGAAGGATTTTCACGTCCACTATAATGTGGTGAAGGATTTTCACGTCCACTATAATGTGGTGAAGGATTTTCACGTCCACTATAATGTGGTGAAGGATTTTCACGTCCACTATAATGTGGTGAAGGATTTTCACGTCCACTATAATGTGGTGAAGGATTAGTCAAAATCCACTTATTGCTTTCTGACACATTGATTTATTTGATTATATTCCGCGTTTCACATGCAGACAGGAAGTACTGGCGCACGGGCTTACTGTACGTTGACCAACAGCAAGCTTGATTGGTTTATAAATGGTGTGGAACTGACTGAATAAAGTCGATCTCGTATATCCTCGCCCTTCATAAATCACACAGTGGAGTTATACAGTATGTCTAGGATATCGCATCAGGACAAGTGAACTAAAGATTTTCCATATGAAGTCCATCAGGACAAGTTAACTAAAGATTCTCCATATGAAGTCCATCAGGACAAGTAAACTAGAGATTCTCCATATGAAGTCCATCAGGACAAGTAAACTAGAGATTTTCCATATGAAGTCCATCAGGACAAGTAAACTAAAGGTTTTCCATAGGAAGTCCATCAGGACAAGTAAACTAAAGATTCTCCATATGAAGTCCATCAGGACAAGTAAACTAAAGGTTTTCCATAGGAAGTCCATCAGGACAAGTAAACTAAAGATTCTCCATAGGAAGTCCACCAGGACAAGTAAACTAAAGATTCTCCATATGAAGTCCATCAGGACAAGTAAACTAAAGATTTTCCATAGGAAGTCCATCAGGACAAGTAAACTAAAGATTTTCCATAGGAAGTCCATCAGGACAAGTAAACTAAAGATTTTCCATAGGAAGTCCATCAGGACAAGTAAACTAGAGATTTTCCATAGGAAGTCCATCAGGACAAGTAAACTAAAGATTTTCCATAGGAAGTCCATCAGGACAAGTAAACTAAAGATTTTCCATAGGAAGTCCATCAGGACAAGTAAACTAGAGATTTTCCATAGGAAGTCCATCAGGACAAGTAAACTAAAGATTTTCCATAGGAAGTCCATCAGGACAAGTAAACTAAAGATTTTCCATAGGAAGTCCATCAGGACAAGTAAACTAAAGATTTTCCATAGGAAGTCCATCAGGACAAGTAAACTAAACATTCTCCATAGGAAGTCCATCAGGACTTGCCAGACAGTGACGTTAAAGTGAGGGACTCGTCAGTAGCCAACCAAATCGCATTGGTAAGAGAGCAGTTAATTTGGCTTCCTAATTTGCATACCGGTAGGTTTTTTGGTGATTATCTGCAGATAAATGATGACAACGTTGGATAAGGATGGTGAATCCTCCTCACTGCAGGAACAATAGGTAGACTAGTGTGGACATAGCCCACGACTAGCACCTGCTTCAATCTTCAATCATACCTGTATTGCAGATTGTCTAGAAAATGCCTCTTAAAAGGAAGCTTGAAGCCTGTGGAAGTCAGCAGCCTCTTACAATATTCATTAAAGACCGTTGAGGAAATGCCTCTTAAAAGGAAGCTTTAAGTCTGTGGAAGAAATATGTTGGTCAGTTGTTTTTAATAATAAACAACATACTGCAATTCACAGAGAGTTGCAGACACTTGTTGAAATTCTTTCACTCGTTAAACTATTGTTCTCTCTCTTCTCTGAACACATACGGACCCAGAACGTAATTCAGCATCTGTCCTGTTTATTTTACACCCATTCTTCCAACTGATAACGTTCCCGTCACACTATTTGTTTGATTTAAATGTAACTTTTAATTTATTTGGGCTATTTACTCAATTTCTATTTTAATACAGTAGGTCTGTTTTAATACAGTACATACAGTAGGTCTGTTTTAATACAGTACAAACAGTAGGTCTGTTTTAATACAGTAGGTCTGTTTTAATACAGTAGGTCTGTTTTAATACAGTAGGTCTGTTTTAATACAGTACATACAGTAGGTCTGTTTTAATACAGTAGGTCTGTTTTAATACAGTAGGTCTGTTTTAATACAGTGCACACAGTAGGTCTGTTTTAATACAGTAGGTCTGTTTTAATACAGTAGGTCTGTTTTAATACAGTAGGTCTGTTTTAATACAGTACATACATTAGGTCTGTTTTAATACAGTAGGTCTGTTTTAATACAGTACATACAGTAGGTCTGTTTTAATACAGTACATACAGTAGGTCTGTTTTAATACAGTAGGTCTGTTTTAATACAGTAGGTCTGTTTTAATACAGTGCACACAGTAGGTCTGTTTTAATACAGTAGGTCTGTTTTAATACAGTAGGTCTGTTTTAATACAGTAGGTCTGTTTTAATACAGTACATATAGTAGGTCTGTTTTAATACAGTACATACAGTAGGTCTGTTTTAATACAGTAGGTCTGTTTTAATACAGTAGGTCTGTTTTAATACAGTACATACAGTAGGTCTGTTTTAATACAGTAGGTCTGTTTTAATACAGTAGGTCTGTTTTAATACAGTAAGTCTGTTTTAATACAGTAGGTCTGTTTTAATATAGTACATACAGTAGGTCTGTTTTAATACAGTAGGTCTGTTTTAATACAGTAGGTCTGTTTTAATACAGTACAAACAGTAGGTCTGTTTTAATACAGTAGGTCTGTTTTAATACAGTACATATAGTAGGTCTGTTTTAATACAGTACATACAGTAGGTCTGTTTTAATACAGTAGGTCTGTTTTAATACAGTACATACAGTAGGTCTGTTTTAATACAGTACATACAGTAGGTCTGTTTTAATACAGTACATACAGTAGGTCTGTTTTAATACAGTACATACAGTAGGTCTGTTTTAATACAGTAGGTCTGTTTTAATACAGTACATACAGTAGGTCTGTTTTAATACAGTACATACAGTAGGTCTGTTTTAATACAGTACATACAGTAGGTCTGTTTTAATACAGTACATACAGTAGGTCTGTTTTAATACAGTAGGTCTGTTTTAATACAGTACATACAGTAGGTCTGTTTTAATACAGTACATACAGTAGGTCTGTTTTAATACAGTACATACAGTAGGTCTGTTTTAATACAGTAGGTCTGTTTTAATACAGTACATACAGTAGGTCTGTTTTAATACAGTACACACAGTAGGTCTGTTTTAATACAGTAGGTCTATTTTAATACAGTACATACAGTAGGTCTGTTTTAATACAGTACACACAGTAGGTCTTGTGGCATTCTAATGATCTTGGTTCCAATCCCTGTCGGTCGGATACCCAATCAGCTCTCTGTGTACAAGCTCTCCGCTTGTTCCCAGTCTACAGGCACGTGTCCATGTACACAATGAAGCTCTGGGACCTTATGTTGACTGTCAAGTATTTTCTGATTCAGCTGCATTCTTAACAGATCTCATTCGGTCTGCGTCTGACAGGAGGGAGGGTTAACTGACTGACTGTGTATCAGGTACAGCTGTTAGAGAGCAGGGGAGGGTGTGTGTGTACGTGTGTGTGTGGACACTGGACAGCCCGAGAGAAGGACAACATTGGAGCTCTCTGTCTGTGTAGCTGCAGATGTCTGTGAGAGGAGAGGATATAGCCCAGTCAGTCCCAGCTCCATGGAACTGACCTCTCTGTTATTTCCTGGATGAGACTCTCTCTCTCTCTCTCTCTCTCTCTCTCTCTCTCTCTCTCTCGTTCTCTCTCTCGTTCTCTCTCTCTCTCTCTCTCTCTCTCTCTCTCTCTCGCTCTCTGTCTCTCACACACAAACACACCCTGGCTCTATGTGTATCTCTGTGTGTGTCTCTGTGTATCTCTGTATATATCTCTGTGTGTATCTCTGTGTGTATCTCTGTATATATCTGTGTGTATCTCTGTGTGTATCTCTGTATGTATCTCTGTGTGTATCTCTGTATATATCGCTGTACATATATCTGTGTGTATCTCTGTGTATATCTCTGTGTATCTCTGTATATATCTCTGTATATCTCTGTATATATCTCTGTGTTTCTCTGTATATATCTCTCTGTGTGTATCTCTGTGTGTTTCTCTGTGTGTATCACTGTATATATATCTCTGTGTATCTCTGTGTGTATCTCTGTGTGTTTCTCTGTGTGTATCTCTGTGTGTATTACTATATATACAATGGGGAGAACAAGTATTTGATACACTGCCGATTTTGCAGGTTTTCCTACTTACAAAGCATGTAGAGCTCTGTAATTTTTAGAAAATCACATTGTATGATTTTTAAGTAATTAATTTGCATTTTATTGCATGACATAAGTATTTGATCACCTACCAACCAGTAAGAATTCCGGCTCTCATAGCTTTCTCATAGCTGAGCTGTGTGTCCTGGTGTGGCTGTGTTATCCTCCATTCAGCCATGTAATCCAGGAAATAGTCCATGAGCCTGGGGGGCGGTCGGTAATATCAGGGGGGGGCACAATGTCTCAGGGATATTTCCTAGAGTTGTAAAATGTGAGCTACCAGTGCAGCAATAGCAGCCTTCTCTGTTATCACTCTCTCTTTCCCCCCTCCATACCATTCATTTAGCTCAGGGACTAAAATATGTCTGTGGTTTATCTCTTCCTCTGTCCAGGAGTCGTCAGTCTCTGAAGGTCAGAGAGCACAAGGTTCTGGGTCCGTATGTGGACGGGCTGTCACAACTGGCGGTCACCAACTTTGAGGTGAGTACAGTTCCTTTGGAGATGCCCACCTGGGTAGATGAGGTGCTGGCAGAGAGATGCCCACCTGGGTAGGTGAGGTGGAGACAGGGAGATGCCCACCTGGGTAGGTGAGGTGGAGACAGGGAGATGCCCACCTGGGTAGGTGAGGTGGAGACAGGGAGATGCCCACCTGGGTAGGTGAGGTGGAGACAGGGAGATGCCCACCTGGGTAGGTGAGGTGGAGACAGGGAGATGCCCACCTGGGTAGGTGAGGTGGAGACAGGGAGATGCCCACCTGGGTAGATGAGGTGGAGACAGGGAGATGCCCACCTGGGTAGATGAGATGGAGACAGGGAGATGCCCACCTGGGTAGGTGAGGTGGAGACAGGGAGATGCCCACCTGGGTAGATGAGGTGGAGACAGGGAGATGCCCACCTGGGTAGGTGAGGTGCTGGCAGGGAGATGCCCACCTGGGTAGATGAGGTGGAGACAGGGAGATGCCCACCTGGGTAGATGAGGTGGAGACAGGGAGATGCCCACCTGGGTAGGTGAGGTGGAGACAGGGAGATGCCCACCTGGGTAGATGAGGTGGAGACAGGGAGATGCCCACCTGGGTAGATGAGGTGGAGACAGGGAGATGCCCACCTGGGTAGGTGAGGTGGAGACAGGGAGATGCCCACCTGGGTAGGTAAAGTGGAGACAGGGAGATGCCCACCTGGGTAGGTGAGGTGGAGACAGGGAGATGCCCACCTGGGTAGGTGAGGTGGAGACAGGGAGATGCCCACCTGGGTAGATGAGGTGGAGACAGGGAGATGCCCACCTGGGTAGGTGAGGGGCAGACAGGGAGATGCCCACCTGGGTAGGTGAGGGGCAGACAGGGAGATGCCCACCTGGGTAGGTGAGGGGCAGACAGGGAGATGCCCACCTGGGTAGGTGAGGTGGAGACAGGGAGATGCCCACCTGGGTAGGTGAGGTGGAGACAGGGAGATGGCCACCTGGGTAGGTGAGGGGCAGACAGGGAGATGCCCACCTGGGTAGGTGAGGTGGAGACAGGGAGATGCCCACCTGGGTAGGTGAGGTGGAGACAGGGAGATGCCCACCTGGGTAGGTGAGGTGGAGACAGGGAGATGCCCACCTGGGTAGATGAGGTGGAGACAGGGAGATGCCCACCTGGGTAGATGAGGTGGAGACAGGGAGATGCCCACCTGGGTAGGTGAGGTGGAGACAGGGAAATGCCCACCTGGGTAGGTGAGGTGCAGACAGGGAGATGCCTACCTGGGTAGGTGAGGTGGAGACAGGGAGATGCCCACCTGGGTAGATGAGGTGGAGACAGGGAGATGCCCACCTGGGTAGATGAGGTGGAGACAGGGAGATTCCCACCTGGGTAGATGAGGTGGAGACAGGGAGATGCCCACCTGGGTAGGTGAGGTGGAGACAGGGAGATGCCCACCTGGGTAGGTGAGGTGGAGACAGGGAGATGCCCACCTGGGTAGGTGAGGTGGAGACAGGGAGATGCCCACCTGGGTAGGTGAGGTGGAGACAGGGAGATGCCCACCTGGGTAGGTGAGGTGGAGACAGGGAGATGCCCACCTGGGTAGATGAGGTGGAGACAGGGAGATGCCCACCTGGGTAGGTGAGGTGGAGACAGGGAGATGCCCACCTGGGTAGATGAGGTGGAGACAGGGAGATGCCCACCTGGGTAGATGAGGTGGAGACAGGGAGATGCCCACCTGGGTAGGTGAGGTGGAGACAGGGAGATGCCCACCTGGGTAGGTGAGGTGGAGACAGGGAGATGCCCACCTGGGTAGGTGAGGTGGAGACAGGGAGATGCCCACCTGGGTAGGTGAGGTGGAGACAGGGAGATGCCCACCTGGGTAGGTGAGGTGGAGACAGGGAGATGCCTACCTGGGTAGGTGAGGTGGAGACAGGGAGATGCCTACCTGGGTAGATGAGGTGGAGACAGGGAGATGCCCACCTGGGTAGGTGAGGTGGAGACAGGGAGATGCCTACCTGGGTAGGTGAGGTGGAGACAGGGAGATGCCTACCTGGGTAGATGAGGTGGAGACAGGGAGATGCCCACCTGGGTAGGTGAGGGGCAGACAGGGAGATGCCCACCTGGGTAGGTGAGGTGGAGACAGGGAGATGCCCACCTGGGTAGGTGAGGTGGAGACAGGGAGATGCCCACCTGGGTAGGTGAGGTGGAGACAGGGAGATGCCCACCTGGGTAGATGAGGTGGAGACAGGGAGATGCCCACCTGGGTAGGTGAGGTGGAGACAGGGAGATGCCCACCTGGGTAGGTGAGGTGCAGACAGGGAGATGCCTACCTGGGTAGGTGAGGTGGAGACAGGGAGATGCCCACCTGGGTAGATGAGGTGGAGACAGGGAGATGCCCACCTGGGTAGGTGAGGTGGAGACAGGGAGATGCCCACCTGGGTAGGTGAGGTGGAGACAGGGAGATGCCTACCTGGGTAGGTGAGGTGGAGACAGGGAGATGCCCACCTGGGTAGGTGAGGTGGAGACAGGGAGATGCCTACCTGGGTAGGTGAGGTGGAGACAGGGAGATGCCTACCTGGGTAGATGAGGTGGAGACAGGGAGATGCCCACCTGGGTAGGTGAGGTGGAGACAGGGAGATGCCTACCTGGGTAGGTGAGGTGGAGACAGGGAGATGCCTACCTGGGTAGATGAGGTGGAGACAGGGAGATGCCCACCTGGGTAGGTGAGGGGCAGACAGGGAGATGCCCACCTGGGTAGGTGAGGTGGAGACAGGGAGATGCCCACCTGGGTAGGTGAGGTGGAGACAGGGAGATGCCCACCTGGGTAGGTGAGGTGGAGACAGGGAGATGCCCACCTGGGTAGATGAGGTGGAGACAGGGAGATGCCCACCTGGGTAGGTGAGGTGGAGACAGGGAGATGCCCACCTGGGTAGGTGAGGTGCAGACAGGGAGATGCCTACCTGGGTAGGTGAGGTGGAGACAGGGAGATGCCCACCTGGGTAGGTGAGGTGGAGACAGGGAGATGCCCACCTGGGTAGATGAGGTGGAGACAGGGAGATGCCCACCTGGGTAGATGAGGTGGAGACAGGGAGATTCCCACCTGGGTAGATGAGGTGGAGACAGGGAGATGCCCACCTGGGTAGGTGAGGTGGAGACAGGGAGATGCCCACCTGGGTAGGTGAGGTGGAGACAGGGAGATGCCCACCTGGGTAGGTGAGGTGGAGACAGGGAGATGCCCACCTGGGTAGGTGAGGTGGAGACAGGGAGATGCCCACCTGGGTAGGTGAGGTGGAGACAGGGAGATGCCCACCTGGGTAGGTGAGGTGGAGACAGGGAGATGCCCACCTGGGTAGATGAGGTGGAGACAGGGAGATGCCCACCTGGGTAGATGAGGTGGAGACAGGGAGATGCCCACCTGGGTAGGTGAGGTGGAGACAGGGAGATGCCCACCTGGGTAGATGAGGTGGAGACAGGGAGATGCCCACCTGGGTAGATGAGGTGGAGACAGGGAGATGCCCACCTGGGTAGATGAGGTGGAGACAGGGAGATGCCCACCTGGGTAGGTGAGGTGCAGACAGGGAGATGCCCACCTGGGTAGGTGAGGTGGAGACAGGGAGATGCCCACCTGGGTAGGTGAGGTGGAGACAGGGAGATGCCTACCTGGGTAGGTGAGGTGGAGACAGGGAGATTCCCACCTGGGTAGGTGAGGTGGAGACAGGGAGGTGCCTACCTGGGTAGGTGAGGTGGAGACAGGGAGATGCCTACCTGGGTAGATGAGGTGGAGACAGGGAGATGCCCACCTGGGTAGGTGAGGTGGAGACAGGGAGATGCCTACCTGGGTAGGTGAGGTGGAGACAGGGAGATGCCTACCTGGGTAGATGAGGTGGAGACAGGGAGATGCCCACCTGGGTAGGTGAGGTGGAGACAGGGAGATGCCCATCTGGGTAGATGAGGTACAGACAGGGAGATGCCCACCTGGGTAGGTGAGGTGGAGACAGGGAGATGCCCACCTGGGTAGATGAGGTACAGACAGGGAGATGCCCACCTGGGTAGGTGAGGTGGAGACAGGGAGATGCCCACCTGGGTAGCAGAGGGGCAGACAGGGAGATGCCCACCTGGGTAGGTGAGGTGGAGACAGGGAGATGCCCACCTGGGTAGGAGAGGGGCAGACAGGGAGATGCCCACCTGGGTAGATGAGGTGGAGACAGGGAGATGCCCACCTGGGTAGGTGAGGTGGAGACAGGGAGATGCCCACCTGGGTAGGTGAGGTGGAGACAGGGAGATGCCCACCTGGGTAGATGAGGTGGAGACAGGGAGATGCCCACCTGGGTAGATGAGGTGGAGACAGGGAGATGCCCACCTGGGTAGGTGAGGTGGAGACAGGGAGATGCCCACCTGGGTAGGTGAGGTGGAGACAGGGTGATGCCCACCTGGGTAGATGAGGTGGAGACAGGGAGATGCCCACCTGGGTAGGTGAGGTGGAGACAGGGAGACGGCCACCTGGGTAGATGAGGTGGAGACAGGGAGATGCCCACCTGGGTAGGTGAGATGGAGTCAGGGAGATGCCCACCTGGGTAGATGAGGGGCAGACAGGGAGATGGCCACCTGGGTAGATGAGGTGGAGACAGGGAGATGCCCACCTGGGTAGGAGAGGTGGAGACAGGGAGATGCCCACCTGGGTAGGTGAGGTGGAGACAGGGAGATGCCCACCTGGGTAGGTGAGGTGGAGACAGGCAGAGTACAACACTTAGACAAGGAAAGAAAAGCCTCATTCTGTGTCTCCAATACAATGAACAGATGGTTTTGACAGCTATGCTACCTTCATCAGAGTTTCATTTCATCACCCCTTCTACCATCGCAGTCTCCAGGATACACTCCAGGATTACCATAGAGAACTGTGTATTACCATAGATAGAGAACGGTGTATTACCATAGAGAACAGTGTATTACCATAGATAGAGAACTGTGTATTACCATAGATAGAGAACGGTGTATTACCATAGAGAACAGTGTATTACCATAGATAGAGAACTGTGTATTACCATAGAGAACGGTCTATTACCATAGAGAACTGTGTATTACCATAGATAGAGAACTGTGTATTACCATAGAGAACTGTGTATTACCATAGAGAACGGTGTATTACCATAGATAGAGAACTGTGTATTACCATAGAGAACGATGTATTACCATAGAGAACGGTGTATTACCATAGATAGAGACCTGTGTATTACCATAGAGCCCTGTGTATTACCATAGAGAACGGTGTATTACCATAGAGAACGGTGTATTACCATAGAAAAAAGTATATTACCATAGAGAACAGTCTATTACCATAGATAGTGAACTGTGTATTACTATAGAGACCTGTGCATTGCAATAGAGAACGGTGTATTACCATATATAGAGAACTGTGAATTACCATAGCGAACGGTGTATTACCATAGATAGAGAACTGTGAATTACCATAGATAGAGAACTGTGAATTACCATAGAGAATGGTGTATTACCATAGAGAACGATGTATTACCATAGATAGAGAACTGTGAATTACCATAGATAGAGACATGTGAATTACCATAGAGAACTGTGTATTACCATAGAGAATTGTGTATTACCATAGAGAACTGTGTATTACCATAATAGAGAACTGTGTATTACCATAGAGAACTGTGTATTACCATAGAGAACGGTGTATTACCATAGATAGAGAATTGTGTATTACCATAGAGAACTGTGTATTACCATAGAGAATTGTGTATTACCATAGAGAACTGTGTATTACCATAATAGAGAACTGTGTATTACCATAGAGAATTGTGTATTACCATAGAGAACGGTGTATTAACATAGATAGAGAACTGTGTATTACCATAGAGAACTGTGTAGTACCATAGATAGAGACCTGTGTATTACCATAGAGCCCTGTGTATTACCATAGAGACCTGTGTATTACCATAGAGAACGGTGTATTACCATAGAGAACTGTATATTACCATAGAGAACTGTGTATTACCATAGAGAACGGTGTATTACCATAGAGAATGGTGTATTACCATAGAGAACAGTCTATTACCATAGAGAACAGTCTATTACCATAGAGAACGGTCTATTACCATAGAGAACTGTGTATTACCATAGATAGTGAACTGTGTATTACTATAGAGAACTGTGTATTACCATAGATAGAGAACTGTGTATTGCAATAGAGAACTGTGTATTACCATTGATAGAGAACTGTGTATTACTATAGATAGAGACCTGTGTATTACCACAGAGAACGGTGTATTACCATAGAGAACTGTGTATTACCATAGTGAACTGTGTGTTACCATATAGCACTGTGTATTACTATAGATAGAGAACTGTGTATTACCATAGATAGAGAACTGTGTATTACCATAGAGAACTGTGTATTATCATAGAGAATGGTGTATTACCATAGAGAACTGTGTATTATCATAGAGAATGGTGTATTACCATAGAGAACGGTGTATTACCATAGAGAACTGTGTATTATCATAGAGAACTGTGTATTACCATAAAGAACTGTCTTGCTATTGATAGAGAACTGTGTATTACCATAGAGAACTGTGTATTACCATAGAGTATTACTATAGATGGAGAACTGTGTATTACCACAGAGAACTGTATTGCTATTGATAGAGAACTGTGTATTACCATAGAGAACTGGTTATTACTATAGGTAGAGAACTGTGTATTGCCATATATAGAGAACTGTGTATTGCCATTGATAGAGAAATGTGTATTACCATAGAGAACTTTGTATTACCATAGAGAACTGTGTGTTACCATATAGCATTGTGTATTACCATAGAGAACTCTGTATTACTATAGAGAACTATGTATTACTATAGATAGAGAACTGTGTATTACCATAGAGAACTGTGTATTGCTATAGAGACCTGTGTATTACCATAGAGAACTGTGTTACTATAGATAGTAATAGTCCCCTCCATCCATAGTCCCTCCATCCATAGTCCCCTCCATCCATAGTCCCTCCATCCATAGTCCCTCCATCCATAGTCCCTCCATCCTAGTCCCTCCATCCATAGTCCCCTCCATCCATAGTCCCTCCATCCATAGTCCCTCCATCCATAGTCCCTCCATCCATAGTCCCTCCATCCATAGTCCCTCCATCCATAGTCCCCTCCATCCTAGTCCCTCCATCCATAGTCCCTCCATCCATAGCCCCCTCCATCCATAGTCCCCTCCATCCATAGTCCCTCCATCCATAGTCCCTCCATCCATAGTCCCGCCATCCTAGTCCCTCCATCCATAGTTCCTCCATCCATAGTCCCCTCCATCCTAGTCCCTCCATCCATAGTCCCATCCATCCATAGTCCCCTCCATCCTAGTCCCTCCATCCATAGTCCCTCCATCCATAGTCCCCTCCATCCATAGTCCCTCCATCCATAGTCCCTCCATCCATAGTCCCTCCATCCATAGTCCCTCCATCCATAGTCCCTCCATCCATAGTCCCTCCATCCTAGTCCCTCCATCCATAGTCCCCTCCATCCATAGTCCCTCCATCCATAGTCCCTCCATCCATAGTCCCTCCATCCTAGTCCCTCCATCCATAGTCCCTCCATCCATAGTCCCCTCCATCCTAGTCCCTCCATCCATAGTCCCCTCCATCCATAGTCCCCTCCATCCATAGTCCCTCCATCCATAGTCCCATCCATCCATAGTCCCCTCCATCCATAGTCCCTCCATCCATAGTCCCCTCCATCCATAGTCCACTCCATCCATAGTCCCTCCATCCATAGTCCCTCCATCCATAGTCCCATCCATCCATAGTCCCTCCATCCATAGTCCCTCCATCCATAGTCCATCCATCCATAGTCCACTCCTTCCATAGTCCCTCCATTCATAGTCCCTCCATCCATAGTCCCTCCATCCATAGTCCATCCATCCATAGTCCACTCCTTCCATAGTCCCTCCATTCATAGTCCCTCCATCCATAGTCCCCTCCATCCATAGTCCCTCCATCCATAGTCCCCTCCATCCATAGTCCCTCCATCCATAGTCCCTCCATCCATAGTCCCTTCATCCATAGTCCCTCCATCCATAGTCCCTCCATCCATAGTCCCCTCCATCCATAGTCCCCTCCTTCCATAGTCCCTCCATCCTAGTCCCTCCATCCATAGTCCCCTCCATCCTAGTCCCTCCATCCATAGTCCCCTCCATCCATAGTCCACTCCTTCCATAGTCCCTCCATCCATAGTCCCTCCATCCATAGTCCATCCATCCATAGTCCCTCCATCCATAGTCCCTCCATCCATAGTCCCTCCATCCATAGTCCCCTCCATCCATAGTCCACTCCTTCCATAGTCCCTCCATCCATAGTCCCTCCATCCATAGTCCCCTCCATCCATAGTCCCTCCATCCATAGTCCCTCCATCCTAGTCCCTCCATCCATAGTCCCCTCCATCCATAGTCCCTCCATCCATAGTCCCCTCCATCCATAGTCCCCTCCATCCATAGTCCCCTCCATCCATAGTCCCCTCCATCCATAGTCCCTCCATCCATAGTCCCCTCCATCCTAGTCCCTCCATCCATAGTCCCCTCCATCCATAGTCCCCTCCATCCATAGTCCCCTCCATCCTAGTCCCATCCATCCATAGTCCCATCCATCCATAGTCCCATCCATCCATAGTCCCCTCCATCCATAGTCCCCTCCATCCATAGTCCCTCCATCCATAGTCCCTCCATCCATAGTCCCCTCCATCCATAGTCCCTCCATCCTAGTCCCTCCATCATAGTCCCTCCATCCTAGTCCCTCCATCCATAGTCCCATCCATCCATAGTCCCCTCCATCCATAGTCCCCTCCATCCATAGTCCCTCCATCCATAGTCCCATCCATCCATAGTCCCTCCATCATAGTCCCTCCATCCTAGTCCCTCCATCCATAGTCCCATCCATCCTAGTCCCTCCATCATAGTCCCTCCATCCTAGTCCCTCCATCCATAGTCCCATCCATCCATAGTCCCCTCCATCCATAGTCCCCTCCATCCATAGTCCCTCCATCCATAGTCCCATCCATCCATAGTCCCTCCATCATAGTCCCTCCATCCTAGTCCCTCCATCCATAGTCCCATCCATCCATAGTCCCATCCATCCATAGTCCCCTCCATCCATAGTCCCTCCATCCATAGTCCCATCCATCCATAGCCCCCCCATCCATAGTCCCCTCCATCCATAGTCCCCTCCATCTATAGTCCCTCCATCCTAGTCCCTCCATCCATAGTCCCTCCATCTATAGTCCCTCCATCCATAGTCCCATCCATCCATAGCCCCCCCATCCATAGTCCCCTCCATCCATAGTCCATCCATCCATAGTCCCTCCATCCATAGTCCCCTCCATCCATAGTCCCTCCATCCATAGTCCCCTCCATCCATAGTCCCCTCCATCCATAGTCCCCTCCATCTATAGTCCCTCCATCCATAGTCCCCTCCATCCATAGTCCCTCCATCCATAGTCCCATCCATCCATAGTCCCCTCCATCCTAGTTCCTCCATCCATAGTCCCTCCATCCATAGTCCCTCCATCCATAGGCCCCTCCATCCATAGTCCATCCATAGTCCCCTCCATCCATAGTCCCCTCCATCCATAGTCCCTCCATCCATAGTCCCCTCCATCCATAGTCCCTCCATCCATAGTCCCCTCCATCCATAGTCCCTCCATCCATAGTCCCCTCCATCCATAGTCCCTCCATCCATAGTCCCCTCCATCCATAGTCCCCTCCATCCATGGTCCCTCCATCCATAGTCCCCTCCATCCATAGTCCCCTCCATCCATAGTCCCTCCATCCATAGTCCCCTCCATCCATAGTCCCTCCATCCATAGTCCCCTCCATCCATAGTCCCCTCCATCCATAGTCCCTCCATCCATAGTCCCCTCCATCCATAGTCCCCTCCATCCATAGTCCCTCCATCCATAGTCCCTCCATCTATAGTCCCTCCATCCATAGTCCCTCCATCCATAGTCCCCTCCATCCATAGTCCCTCCATCCTAGTCCCTCCATCCATAGTCCCATCCATCCATAGTCCCATCCATCCATAGTCCCTCCATCCTAGTCCCTCCATCCATAGTCCCTCCATCCTAGTCCCTCCATCCATAGTCCCATCCATCCATAGTCCCCTCCATCCTAGTCCCTCCATCCATAGTCCCTCCATCCATAGTCCCTCCATCCATAGTCCCCTCCATCCATAGTCCCTCCATCCATAGTCCCTCCATCCATAGTCCCTCCATCCTAGTCCCTCCATCCATAGTCCCTCCATCCATAGTCCCTCCATCCTAGTCCCTCCATCCATAGTCCCCTCCATCCATAGTCCCTCCATCCATAGTCCCTCCATCCATAGTCCCTCCATCCTAGTCCCTCCATCCTAGTCCCTCCATCCATAGTCCCTCCATCCATAGTCCCCTCCATCCTAGTCCCTCCATCCATAGTCCCATCCATCCATAGTCCCCTCCATCCATAGTCCCTCCATCCATAGTCCCATCCATCCATAGTCCCCTCCATCCATAGTCCCCTCCATCCATAGTCCCTCCATCCATAGTCCCTCCATCTATAGTCCCTCCATCCATAGTCCCTCCATCCATAGTCCCATCCATCCATAGTCCCTCCATCCATAGTCCCTCCATCCATAGTCCATCCATCCATAGTCCACTCCTTCCATAGTCCCTCCATTCATAGTCCCTCCATCCTAGTCCCTCCATCCATAGTCCCCTCCATCCATAGTCCCTCCATCCATAGTCCCCTCCATCCATAGTCCCTCCATCCATAGTCCCTCCATCCATAGTCCCTTCATCCATAGTCCCTCCATCCATAGTCCCTCCATCCATAGTCCCCTCCATCCATAGTCCACTCCTTCCATAGTCCCTCCATCCTAGTCCCTCCATCCATAGTCCCCTCCATCCATAGTCCCTCCATCCATAGTCCCTCCATCCATAGTCCCCTCCATCCATAGTCCACTCCTTCCATAGTCCCTCCATCCATAGTCCCTCCATCCATAGTCCCTCCATCCATAGTCCCCTCCATCCATAGTCCACTCCTTCCATAGTCCCTCCATCCATAGTCCCTCCATCCTAGTCCCTCCATCCATAGTCCCCTCCATCCATAGTCCCTCCATCCATAGTCCCTCCATCCATAGTCCCCTCCATCCATAGTCCACTCCTTCCATAGTCCCTCCATCCATAGTCCCTCCATCCATAGTCCCTCCATCCATAGTCCCCTCCATCCATAGTCCACTCCTTCCATAGTCCCTCCATCCATAGTCCCTCCATCCATAGTCCCCTCCATCCATAGTCCCTCCATCCATAGTCCCTCCATCCTAGTCCCTCCATCCATAGTCCCCTCCATCCATAGTCCCTCCATCCTAGTCCCTCCATCATAGTTCCTCCATCCATAGTCCCTCCATCCATAGTCCCATCCATCCATAGCCCCCTCCATCCATAGTCCCTCCATCCATAGTCCCCTCCATCCATAGTCCCCTCCATCCATAGTCCCTCCATCCATAGTC
>NC_074702.1:5495617-5535617 GCF_029448725.1 Salvelinus fontinalis
AGATGTCCCCTCCAGTTAACATCCATTACCTCTACTGTTTAGATGTCCCCCCCGTTAACATCCATTACCTCTACTGTTTAGATGTCCCCTCCCGTTAACATCCATTACCTCTACTGTTTAGATGTCCCCTCCCGTTAACATCCATTACCTCTACTGTGTAGATGTCCCCTCCCGTTAACATCCATTACCTCTACTGTTTATATGTCCCCTCCCGTTAACATCCATTACCTCTACTGTTCAGATGTCCCCTCTAGTTAACATCCATTACCTCTACTGTTTAGATGTCCCCTCCCGTTAGCATCCATTACCTCTACTGTTTAGATGTCCCCTCCAGTTAACATCCATTACCTCTACTGTTTAGATGTCCCCTCCCGTTAACATCCATTACCTCTACTGTTTAGATGTCCCCTCCCGTTAACATCCATTACCTCTGCTGTTTAGATGTCCCCTCCCGTTAACATCCATTACCTCTACTGTTTAGATGTCCCCTCCAGTTAACATCCATTACCTCTACTGTTTAGATGTCCCCTCCAGTTAACATCCATTACCTCTACTGTTTAGGTGTCCCCTCCAGTTAACATCCATTACCTCTACTGTTTAGGTGTCCCCTCCCGTTAACATCCATTACCTCTACTGTGTAGATGTCCCCTCCCGTTAACATCCATTACCTCTACTGTGTAGATGTCCCCTCCCGTTAACATCCATTACCTCTACTGTTTATATGTCCCCTCCCGTTAACATCCATTACCTCTACTGTTCAGATGTCCCCTCTAGTTAACATCCATTACCTCTACTGTTTAGATGTCCCCTCCCGTTAGCATCCATTACCTCTACTGTTTAGATGTCCCCTCCAGTTAACATCCATTACCTCTACTGTTTAGATGTCCCCTCCCGTTAACATCCATTACCTCTACTGTTTAGATGTCCCCTCCAGTTAACATCCATTACCTCTACTGTTTAGATGTCCCCTCCCGTTAACATCCATTACCTCTGCTGTTTAGATGTCCCCTCCCGTTAACATCCATTACCTCTACTGTTTAGATGTCCCCTCCAGTTAACATCCATTACCTCTACTGTTTAGATGTCCCCTCCAGTTAACATCCATTACCTCTACTGTTTAGGTGTCCCCTCCAGTTAACATCCATTACCTCTACTGTTTAGGTGTCCCCTCCCGTTAACATCCATTACCTCTACTGTTTAGATGTCACCTCCAGTTAACATCCATTACCTCTACTGTTTAGATGTCCCCTCCCGTTAACATCCATTACCTCTACTGTTTAGATGTCCCCTCCAGTTAACATCCATTACCTCTACTGTTTAGATGTCCCCTCCCGTTAACATCCATTACCTCTACTGTTTAGATGTCCCCTCCAGTTAACATCCATTACCTCTACTGTTTAGATGTCCCCTCCCGTTAACATCCATTACCTCTGCTGTTTAGATGTCCCCTCCCGTTAACATCCATTACCTCTACTGTTTAGATGTCCCCTCCCAGTTAACATCCATTACCTCTACTGTTTAGATGTCCCCTCCAGTTAACATCCATTACCTCTACTGTTTAGGTGTCCCCTCCAGTTAACATCCATTACCTCTACTGTTTAGGTGTCCCCTCCCGTTAACATCCATTACCTCTACTGTTTAGATGTCACCTCCAGTTAACATCCATTACCTCTACTGTTTATATGTCCCCTCCAGTTAACATCCAATACCTCTACTGTTTAGATGTCCCCTCCAGTTAACATCCATTACCTCTACTGTTCAGATGTCCCCTCCAGTTAACATCCATTACCTCTACTGTTTAGATGTCCCCTCCAGTTAACATCCATTACCTCTACTGTTCAGATGTCCCCTCCAGTTAACATCCATTACCTCTACTGTTTAGATGTCCCCTCCAGTTAACATCCATTACCTCTACTGTTTAGATGTCACCTCCCGTTAACATCCATTACCTCTGCTGTTTAGATGTTATGTTCAGTAAATGTAATGGATCATATGATGATACAGTCACTGTAATACAGGAAGTCAACTTCTGTTGGTTATATCCTTTTTATACATGTTTTATTGGTTGATTATACTCAGATGCAAGACATGTATGTATGGATATATCATTGTGGTATGGTGAGTGTCTTTCTCCCTGTGCGTGTGTGTGTGCGTGTGCGTGTGTGTGTGTGTGTGCAGGTCTCTTACCACACTGGGCTGTGTGATCTCTGCGCTGGCGGACCAGTCTGCAGGGAAGGGGGGGAAGAATAAGTTTGTTCCTTACAGAGACTCTGTCCTCACCTGGCTCCTCAAGGTCTGTACTAACACACACCTCCTGTCTCTCTGGTCCTCGCTGTACTGTCTATTGATCAGGGTACTAACACACACCTCCTGTCTCTCTGGTCCTCGCTGTACTGTCTATTGATCAGGGTACTAACACACACCTCCTATCTCTCTGGTCCTCGCTGTACTGTCTATTGATCAGGGTACTAACACACACCTCCTATCACTCTGGTCCTCGCTGTACTGTCTATTGATCAGGGTACTAACACACACCTCCTGTCTC
This sequence comes from Salvelinus fontinalis, assembly GCF_029448725.1. Lineage (NCBI taxonomy): Eukaryota > Metazoa > Chordata > Actinopteri > Salmoniformes > Salmonidae > Salvelinus > Salvelinus fontinalis. The sequence continues at coordinate 5,498,163 of NC_074702.1, forward strand.
TCTGGTCCTCGCTGTACTGTCTATTGATCAGGGTACTAACACACACCTCCTGTCTCTCTGGTCCTAGCTGTACTGTCTATTGATCAGGGTACTAACACACCTCCTGTCTCTCTGGTCCTAGCTGTACTGTCTATTGATCAGGGTACTAACACACACCTCCTGTCACTCTGGTCCTCGCTGTACTGTCTATTGATCAGGGTACTAACACACCTCCTGTCTCTCTGGTCCTAGCTGTACTGTCTATTGATCAGGGTACTAACACACCTCCTGTCTCTCTGGTCCTAGCTGTACTATCTATTGATCAGGGTACTAACACACACCTCCTGTCTCTCTGGTCCTCGCTGTACTGTCTATTGATCAGGGTACTAACACACACCTCCTGTCTCTCTGGTCCTCGCTGTACTGTCTATTGATCAGAGTACTAACACACACCTCCTGTCTCTCTGGTCCTCGCTGTACTGTCTATTGATCAGGGTACTAACACACACCTCCTGTCTCTCTGGTCCTCGCTGTACTGTCTATTGATCAGGGTACTAACACATCTCCTGTCTCTCTGGTCCTCGCTGTACTGTCTATTGATCAGGGTACTAACACACACCTCCTGTCTCTCTGGTCCTCGCTGTACTGTCTATTGATCAGGGTACTAACACACACCTCCTGTCTCTCTGGTCCTAGCTGTACTGTCTATTGATCAGGGTACTAACACACACCTCCTGTCTCTCTGGTCCTCGCTGTACTGTCTATTGATCAGGGTACTAACACACACCTCCTGTCTCTCTGGTCCTCGCTGTACTGTCTATTGATCAGGGTACTAACACACACCTCCTGTCTCTCTGGTCCTAGCTGTACTGTCTATTGATCAGGGTACTAACACACACCTCCTGTCTCTCTGGTCCTCGCTGTACTGTCTATTGATCAGGGTACTAACACACACCTCCTGTCACTCTGGTCCTCGCTGTACTGTCTATTGATCAGGGTACTAACACACACCTCCTGTCTCTCTGGTCCTCGCTGTACTGTCTATTGATCAGGGTACTAACACACACCTCCTGTCTCTCTGGTCCTCGCTGTACTGTCTATTGATCAGGGTACTAACACACACCTCCTGTCTCTCTGGTCCTCGCTGTACTGTCTATTGATCAGGGTTGCAAAATGGCCCCAAAATTCACAGGTTTTCCACAAATACTGGTTGGAAGAGTCCCAGAACCGGGAGGGAATACGTGTAAAATCTGGACTCCCCCGACCAGAATTTGACATCCAATAGTTCTGGACAAAGGAATAACTGTAACAGCCCTGGTATTGATTATTGGTCCGAGGTGTGTCTGTAGTCATGGAAGAATATCAATAACAGTGGTTCCATATTCTCTGTCCACTGCTGTTACAGAAACAACTGCTGTTCTACCGTACTGTTCACATCACCAACACAACATTACAACTGCTGTACTGTTCACATCACCAACACAACATTACAACTGCTGTACTGTTCACATCACCAACACAACATTACAACTGCTGTACTACCGTACTGTTCACATCACCAACACAACGTTACAACTGCTGTACTGGTCACATCACCAACACAACATTACAACTGCTGTACTGTTCACATCACCAACACAACATTACAACTGCTGTACTGTTCACATCACCAACACAACATTACAACTGCTGTACTGTTCACATCACCAACACAACATTACAACTGCTGTACTGTTCACATCACCAACACAACATTACAACTGCTGTACTGTTCACATCACCAACACAACATTACAACTGCTGTACTGTTCACATCACCAACACAACATTACAACTGCTGTACTGTTCACATCACCAACACAACGTTACAACTGCTGTACTGTTCACATCACCAACACAACATTACAACTGCTGTACTACCGTACTGTTCACATCACCAACACAACATTACAACTGCTGTACTACCGTACTGGTCACATCACCAACACAACATTACAACTGCTGTACTGTTCACATCACCAACACAACATTACAACTGCTGTACTGTTCACATCACTAACACAACATTACAACTGCTGTACTGTTCACATCACCAACACAACATTACAACTGCTGTACTGTTCACATCACCAACACAACGTTACAACTGCTGTACTGTTCACATCACCAACACAACATTACAACTGCTGTACTGTTCACATCACCAACACAACATTACAACTGCTGTACTGTTCACATCACCAACACAACATTACAACTGCTGTACTGTTCACATCACCAACACAACATTACAACTGCTGTACTGTTCACATCACCAACACAACATTACAACTGCTGTACTGTTCACATCACCAACACAACATTACAACTGCTGTACTACCGTACTGTTCACATCACCAACACAACATTACAACTGCTGTACTGTTCACATCACCAACACAACATTACAACTGCTGTACTGTTCACATCACCAACACAACATTACAACTGCTGTACTGTTCACATCACCAACACAACATTACAACTGCTGTACTGTTCACATCACCAACACAACATTACAACTGCTGTACTGTTCACATCACCAACACAACATTACAACTGCTGTACTGTTCACATCACCAACACAACATTACAACTGCTGTACTGTTCACATCACCAACACAACATTACAACTGCTGTACTGTTCACATCACCAACACAACATTACAACTGCTGTACTGTTCACATCACCAACACAACATTACAACTGCTGTACTGTTCACATCACCAACACAACATTACAACTGCTGTACTACCGTACTGTTCACATCACCATCACAACATTACAACTGCTGTACTGTTCACATCACCAACACAACATTACAACTGCTGTACTGTTCACATCACCAACACAACATTACAACTGCTGTACTGTTCACATCACCAACACAACATTACAACTGCTGTACTACCGTACTGTTCACATCACCAACACAACATTACAACTGCTGTACTACCGTACTGTTCACATCACCAACACAACATTACAACTGCTGTACTGTTCACATCACCAACACAACATTACAACTGCTGTACTACCGTACTGTTCACATCACCAGCACAACATTACAACTGCTGTACTGTTCACATCACCAACACAACATTACAACTGCTGTACTGTTCACATCACCAACACAACATTACAACTGTCTATCAATTCAACTGTTTGTTCCTCTCCCTCGGTGTTGCCAGGACAACCTGGGCGGAAACAGTAAGACGTGTATGATCGCCACGGTGAGCCCAGCAGCTGATAACTACGAGGAGACGTTGTCCACGCTGCGTTACGCAGACCGCGCCAAGAGGATCGTCAACCACGCCGTCGTCAATGAAGACCCCAACGCACGGATCATCAGAGAGCTCCGGGAGGAAGTGGAGAAACTCAGAGTACAGCTCTCTCAAGCTGAGGTAGGAGACACACACAGAGGCACACACACACGTCCTGGCTGGTCCGTTTTGACTGGTCCGTCCTGGCTGGTCTGTCCTGGCTGGTCCGTTCTGGCTGGTCCGTTCTGACTGGTCCGTCCTGGCTGGTCCATTTTGACTGGTCCGTCCTGGCTGGTCCGTCCTGGCTGGTCCGTCCTGGCTGGTCCGTTTTGACTGGTCCGTCCTGGCTGGTCCGTCCTGGCTGGTCCGTTTTGACTGGTCCGTCCTGGCTGGTCTGTCCTGGCTGGTCCGTTCTGGCTGGTCCGTTCTGACTGGTCCGACCTGGCTGGTCTGTCCTGGCTGGTCCGTTCTGACTGGTCCGTCCTGGCTGGTCCGTCCTGACTGTTCCGTTCTGACTGGTCCGCCCTGGTTGGTCCGTTCTGACTGGTCCGTCCTGGCTGGTCCGTTTTGACTGATCCGTCCTGGCTGGTCCGTCCTGGCTGGTCCGTCCTGGCTGGTCCGTCCTGACTGGTCCGTTCTGACTGGTCCGTCCTGGCTGGTCCGTCCTGGCTGGTCCGTCCTGGCTGGTCCGTCCTGACTGGTCCGTTCTGACTGGTCCGTCCTGACTGGTCCGTTCTGACTGGTCCGTCCTGACTGGTCCGTCCTGGCTGGTCCGTCCTGGCTGGTCCGTCCTGACTGGTCCGTTCTGGCTGGTCCGTCCTGACTGGTCCGTCCTGACTGGTCCGTTCTGACTGGTCCGTCCTGGCTGGTCCGTCCTGGCTGGTCCGTCCTGACTGGTCCGTTCTGACTGGTCTGTCCTGGCTGGTCCGTCCTGACTGGTCCGTCCTGGCTGGTCCGTTCTGACTGGTCCGTCCTGGCTGGTCCGTCCTGACTGGTCCGTCCTGGCTGGTCCGTTCTGACTGGTCCGTTCTGGCTGGTCCGTTCTGACTGGTCCGTCCTGGCTGGTCCGTTCTGACTGGTCCGTCCTGGCTGGTCCGTTCTGGCTGGTCCGTCCTGGCTGGTCCGTTCTGGCTGGTCCGTCCTGGCTGGTCCGTCCTGGCTGGTCCGTTCTGACTGGTCTGTGTGTGTCTCTGTGTGTCTATGTTCCAGTCTCTAAAGGCTCCAGAGCTGAAGGAGAGGCTTCAGGAGTCAGAGAAGCTGATCCAGGAGATGACTGTTACTTGGGAGCAGAAACTACGCAACACAGAGGAGATTGCTACGGTAACCTATGCACTCACTCACATTCATTTAGCACATTCACATCACATGGAAGCTTCTGCATTCGGACTAAACCGTTGGTAGTAACTGTCTGTGCAGAGGTAAAATGACTTGTATGTTTGTTGTATTTCCACAGGAGCGTCAGCAGCAGCTAGAGAGTATGGGGATCTCCCTGGAGACGTCTGGGATCAAAGTTGGAGAGGACAAGTGCTTCCTGGTCAACCTGAACGCAGACCCCGCCCTCAATGAGCTGCTGGTTTACTACCTAAAGGTACACAACACCAACCACAACACCAACCACAACACCATCCACAACCACACACCAACCACAACACCAACCACAACACCAACCACAACCACACACCAACCACAACACCAACCACAACACCAACCACAACCACACACCAACCACAACACCAACCACAACACCAACCACAACACCAACCACAACACCAACCACAACACCATCCACAACACCATCCACAACACCAACCACAACACCAACCACAACACCAACCACAACACCAACCACAACCACACACCAACCACAACACCAACCACACACCAACCACAACCACAACAACAACACCAACCACACACCGACGACAACACCAACCACAACAACAACACCAACCACAACACCAACCACAACACCAACCACAACACCAACCACACACCAACACCAACCACAACACCAACCACACACCAACCACACACCAACCACAACCACACACCAACTACAACACCAACCACAACACCAACCACAACACCAACCACAACCACACACCAACCACAACACCAACCACAACACCAACCACAACCACACACCAACCACAACACCAACCACAACACCAACCACAACACCAACCACAACACCAACCACAACACCAACCACAACACCAACCCCAACCACAACACCAACCACAACCACACACCAACCACAACACCAAGCACAACCACACACCAACCACAACACCAACCACAACACCAACCACAACACCAACCACAACACCAACCACAACACCAACACCAACACTAACCACAACACCAACCACAACACCAACCACAACACCAACCACAACACCAACCACAACCACAACACACCAACCACAACCACACACCAACCACAACCACACACCAACCACAACACACCAACCACAACCACACACCAACCACAACACCAACCACAACCGCACACCAACCACAACACCAACCACAACCGCACACCAACCACAACACCAACCACAACACCAACACCAACCACACACCAACCACAACACCAACCACAACACCAACCACAACACCAACCACAACACCAACCACAACACCAACAACAACACCAACCACAACACCAACCACAACACCAACCACAACACCAACAACAACACCAACCACAACACCAACCACACACCAACCACAACACCAACAACAACACCAACCACAACCACACACCAACCACAGCCACAACACCAACCACAACACCAACCACACACCAACCACAACACCAACCACAACACCAACAACAACACCAACCACAACAACAACACCAACCACAACACCAACCACAACACCAACCACAACACCAACCACAATCACAACACCAACCACAACACCAACCACAACACCAACCACAACCACACACCAACCACAACACCAACCACAACAGCAAGAACAACACCAACCACAACACCAACCACAACACCAACCACAATCACAACACCAACCACAACCACACACCAACCACAACACCAACACCAACCACAACACCAACCACAGCCACAACACCAACCACAGCCACAACACCAACCACAACCACAACACCAACCACAACACCACCAACAACACCAACCACAGCCACAACACCAACCACAACACCAACCACAACACCAACAACAACACCAACCACAGCCACAACACCAACCACACACCAACCACAACCACAACACCAACCACAACACCAACCACAACACCAACAACAACACCAACCACAACACCAACCACAACACCAACAACAACACCAACCACAACACCAACAACAACACCAACCACAACCACACACCAACCACAGCCACAACACCAACCACACACCAACCACAACACCAACAACAACACCAACCACAACACCAACCACAATCACAACACCAACCACAACCACACACCAACCACAACACCAACCACAACACCAACCACAACACCAACCACAACACCGACCACAGCCACAACACCAACCACAACCACAAAAACCACAACACCAACAACAACACCAACCACAACACCAACCACACACCAACCACAACAACAACCACAACCACAACACCAACCACAACACCGACCCCACCCTCAATGAGCTGCTGGTCTACTACCTAAAACTATTTCGATTTACACAGAAATCTACTGTGTAGTAGACAGTACAGTAGGATGATGCTAGCCTGTAGTCTGTATAGTAGACAGTACAGTAGGATGATGCTATCCTGTAGTCTGTGTAGTGGACAGTACAGTAGGATGATGCTAGCCTGTAGTCTGTGTAGTGGACAGTACAGTAGGATGATGCTAGCCTGTAGTCTGTGTAGTGGACAGTACAGTAGGATGATGCTAGCCTGTAGTCTGTGTAGTAGACAGTACAGTAGGATGATGCTAGCCTGTAGTCTGTGTAGTAGACAGTACAGTAGGATGATGCTAGCCTGTAGTCTGTATAGTAGACAGTACAGTAGGATGATGCTAGCCTGTAGTCTGTGTAGTGGACAGTACAGTAGGATGATGCTAGCCTGTAGTCTGTATAGTAGACAGTACAGTAGGATGATGCTAGCCTGTAGTCTGTGTAGTAGACAGTACAGTAGGATGATGCTAGCCTGTAGTCTGTGTAGTAGACAGTACAGTAGGATGATGCTAGCCTGTAGTCTGTATAGTAGACAGTACAGTAGGATGATGCTAGCCTGTAGTCTGTGTAGTGGACAGTACAGTAGGATGATGCTAGCCTGTAGTCTGTATAGTAGACAGTACAGTAGGATGATGCTAGCCTGTAGTCTGTGTAGTAGACAGTACAGTAGGATGATGCTAGCCTGTAGTCTGTGTAGTAGACAGTACAGTAGGATGATGCTAGCCTGTAGTCTGTGTAGTAGACAGTACAGTAGGATGATGCTAGCCTGTAGTCTGTATAGTAGACAGTACAGTAGGATGATGCTAGCCTGTAGTCTGTGTAGTAGACAGTACAGTAGGATGATGCTAGCCTGTAGTCTGTGTAGTAGACAGTACAGTAGGATGATGCTAGCCTGTAGTATGTGTAGTAGACAGTACAGTAGGATGATGCTAGCCTGTAGTCTGTGTAGTAGACAGTACAGTAGGATGATGCTAGCCTGTAGTCTGTGTAGTAGACAGTACAGTAGGATGATGCTAGCCTGTAGTCTGTATAGTAGACAGTACAGTAGGATGATGCTAGCCTGTAGTCTGTGTAGTGGACAGTACAGTAGGATGATGCTAGCCTGTAGTCTGTGTAGTAGACAGTACAGTAGGATGATGCTAGCCTGTAGTCTGTGTAGTAGACAGTACAGTAGGATGATGCTAGCCTGTAGTCTGTGTAGTGGACACCAGAGATATATATTTAGAGAATATTGTAGACATTCACTTACATAGCGTTGTTTAAAATTTGTATAGCCATCTAACATGGCTATACAAATTAATAAAGAGAGTCGCACACTATATATAAACTCCTAGGAATTTATTGAATAAACCACCAACGTTTCGCAATCACTGTGCCTTCTTGAGACACCCTGAAGAAGGCACCCTCTGCTCTCAGGCACCCTGAAGGAGGCACCCTCTGCTCTCAGGCACCCTGAAGAAGGCACCCTCTGCTCTCAGGCACCCTGAAGGAGGCACCCTGAAGGAGGCACCCTCTGCTCTCAGGCACCCTGAAGGAGGCACCCTCTGCTCTCAGGGACCCTGAAGGAGGCACCCTGAAGGAGGCACCCTCTGCTCTCAGGCACCCTGAAGGAGGCACCCTCTGCTCTCAGGCACCCTGAAGAAGGCACCCTGAAGGAGGCACACTCTGCTCTCAGGCACCCTGAAGGAGGCACCCTCTGCTCTCAGGGACCCTGAAGGAGGCACCCTCTGCTCTCAGGCACCCTGAAGGAGGCACCCTCTGCTCTCAGGCACCCTGAAGAAGGCACCCTGAAGGAGGCACCCTCTGCTCTCAGGCACCCTGAAGGAGGCACCCTGAAGGAGGCACCCTCTGCTCTCAGGCACCCTGAAGGAGGCACCCTCTGCTCTCAGGCACCCTGAAGAAGGCACCCTCTGCTCTCAGGCACCCTGAAGAAGGCACCCTGAAGGAGGCACCCTCTGCTCTCAGGCACCCTGAAGGAGGCACCCTCTGCTCTCAGGCACCCTGAAGAAGGCACCCTCTGCTCTCAGGCACCCTGAAGAAGGCACCCTGAAGGAGGCACCCTCTGCTCTCAGGCACCCTGAAGAAGGCACCCTCTGCTCTCAGGCACCCTGAAGAAGGCACCCTGAAGGAGGCACCCTCTGCTCTCAGGCACCCTGAAGAAGGCACAGTGATGTTGTACCCAATAAATGCCTGGGAGTTTATATATAGAGTGTGACTCTCTTTCTTTGTTTTATAGCTTACAGTTTATTCCCCTTTAATCAGCACCTCTACACTAAATCATTTCTCTGGGGGTGCGCCAGCTCGCTGCCATAGAATGTTGAAGTGTCATGTAAATGCATCATAATGCAGGAATGGTATTGTCCCAACTCCCTAACTACAGCGCTCTGGTGTACACTACAGTAGGATGACGCTATGAGAACACAGGAAAGGAAAGGGAGTGGACACATAGTCACAGCGCTGACAGACAACTGGCTCAGTGGCTGAGAGGAACAGAGAGAGACTGAGGCTGAGTCCCAAACAGAGCCTTATGTACTATACTGTATAGGGAGAGAGAGACAGAGCAGAGACACAGAGAGAGAGAGAGAGAGAGAGAGAGAGAGATCAGAGGGGCAGGGTGAGAGAGAGACAGAGGCTCTCAAGAGAAGACAGGCTATGTGCTCACTGCCCACAAAATGAGGTGGAAACTGAGCTGCACTTCCTAACCTCCTGCCCAATGTATGACCATATTAGAGAGACATATTTCCCTCAGATTACACAGATCCACAAAGAATTCGAAAACAAATCCAATTTTGATAAACTCCCATATCTATTGGGTGAAATACCACAGTGTGCAATCACAGAAGCAAGATTTGTGACTTGTTGCCACCAGAAAAGGGCAACCAGTGAAGAACAAACACCATTGTAAATACAACCCATATTTATGTTTATTTACTTTAACTTGTGTGCTTTAACCATTTGTACATTGTTACAACACTGCATATATATATAATATGACATTTGTAATGTCTTTATTGTTTTGAAACTTCTGTATGTGTAATGTTTACTGTCATTTTTTATTGTTTATTTGACTTTTGTATATTATCTACCTCACTTGCTTTGGCAATGTTAACACATGTTTCCCATGCCAATAAAGCCCCTTGAATTGAATTGAATTGAATTGAGAGAGAGTAGAGGGGCAGGGTGAGAGAGAGACAGAGAGAGAGAGAGAGAGAGTAAAGGGGCAGGGTGAGAGAGAGAGAGAGAGCAGAGGGGCATGGGGGAGAGAGAGACAGAGAAAGAGACAGAGAGAGTAGAGGGGCAGGGTGAGAGAGAGACAGAGAGAGAGAGAGAGAGAGAGACAGAGAGAGTAAAGGGGCGGGGAGAGAGAGAGAGAGCAGAGGGGCTGGGTGAGAGAGAGACAGAGAGAGAGAGAGAGAGAGAGAGAGTAAAGGGGCAGGGTGAGAGAGAGAGAGAGAGAGAGCAGAGGGGCATGGGGGAGAGAGAGACAGAGAAAGAGACAGAGAGAGTAGAGGGGCAGGGTGAGAGAGAGACAGAGAGAGAGAGAGAGAGAGAGAGAGACAGAGAGAGTAAAGGGGCGGGGAGAGAGAGAGAGAGCAGAGGGGCTGGGTGAGAGAGAGACAGAAAGAGTAGAGGGCCAGGGTGAGAGCGAGACAGAGAGAGAGACAGAGAGAGTAGAGGGGCAGGGTGAGAGAGAGAGAGAGAGCAGAGGGGCAGGGTGAGAGAGAGAGCAGAGGGACTGGGTGAGAGAGAGAGACATAGAGAAAGAGTAGAGGGGCAGGGTGAGAGAGAGAGAGAGAGAGAGAGACAGAGAGAGTAGAGGGGCAGGGTGAGAGAGAGACAGAGAGAAAGAGTAGAGGGGCAGGGTGAGAGAGAGAGAGAGAGAGACAGAGCAGAGGGGCAGGGTGAGAGAGAGAGAGAGCAGAGGGGCAGGGTGAGAGAGAGAGAGAGTAGAGGGGCATGTGAGACAGCAGCCACGCCTCCTTCAGGCCTACAGAACAACAGGTCCGTGTCTGGGTCCCGGCCTGGACAGCTAGCCTGCCCTGCATACCAGTGTGGAATGACACCCACACACACAATGGAATGAACAAGAGCCTGACTTACTGGGGTTATGTTAAGTAGCTGATACAGCTGCAGGAGGGAAGGAGTGTCGGACATCCTCTAGGAGTGGGGTGTTTGTTTAACTACACCCACTCTGTGATGAGAGAGGGAAAGACAAGGGGGGAGAGAAGGGGGAGAGGGAGAGAGAAGGGGAGAGAGGGAGAGAAAGATAGAGAAGGGGAGAGAGAGAGAGAAAGAGAGAAGGGGAGAGAGAGAGTTTAGAGTGGACAGCAATCAGCTTTTTCAATGGCCTCACTAAGTGATTCACTAACTTAGTTTTTGTGTAGTATTTCGTTCCCCATTGATGAAAGGAGAAATGTATTGTAGCAGATTAAAATGGCCTCATGATATCAGTGGGGAAGTAATGGCAAAATATCCCCAGTAATATAAGTGGTACATATCTGAGTCTGTGTGTCTGTGTGTCTGTGTGTCTGTGTGCCTGTGTGTCTGTGAGTCTGTGTGCCTGTGTGCCTGTGTGTCTGTGTGCCTGTCTGTCTGTGTGCCTGTGTGTCTGTGTGCCTGTGTGTCTGTGTGCCTGTCTGTCTGTGTGCCTGTGTGTCTGTGTGTCTGTGTGCCTGTGTGCCTGTGTGCCTGTGTGTCTGTGTGCCTGTGTGCCTGTGTGTCTGTGAGTCTGTGTGCCTGTGTGCCTGTGTGTCTGTGTGCCTGTGTGCCTGTGTGCCTGTGTGCCTGTCTGTCTGTGTGCCTGTGTGTCTGTGAGTCTGTGTGTCTGTGTGTCTGTGTGCCTGTGTGTCTGTGTGCCTGTCTGTCTGTGTGTCTGTGGGGGAAAGTGGATTGCAGTCTGTTGCGTCAGATCAGATGTCAACCTGCCATTGGATGAAGTAGGACCTGACCCACATGAATAATGGGAAATTATCATCTCTCTCTCTGTGTGTGTGTGTGTGGGTGGGTGGGTGGGTGGGTGGGTGGGTGGGTGTATGTGTATGTGTATGTGTGTGTGTGTGTGTGTGTGTGTGTGTGTGTGTGTGTGTGTGTGTATAGGAACACACGCGTGTGGGTGCAGACACCTCTCAGGACATCCAGCTCTTCGGGATTGGTATCCAGTCAGAACACTGTGTGTTGGAGATCAGCCCAGATGGGGGGGAGGTCACCCTCACCCCTATAGAGAATGCCAGGTGAGCTAATACACACACACACATACACAGACACACACACACACACACAGTATGCGCTCACACCTATAGAGAATGCCAGGTGAGCTAATACGCACACAGTATGCACACACTCAGTACGCACACACACAGTACACACACAGTACACACACACAAATACACAGTACACACACACACACACACACACACATGGATGAGTGAACTGGACCTGACTGGAGTTTCTCATGACCTCATAGCTGAGGTATTTCTGATCTCAACCTCCTGCTTTGATATCAAACATCCTCCCTCCCTCCCCCCTCCCTCCCTCCCTCCCTCCTTGCCTGCCTGCCTCCCCTCTCTCCCTCCCTCCCTCCCTCCCTCCGTCCCTCCCTCCCTCCCTCCTTGCCTGCCTGCCTGCCTCCCCTCTCTCCCTCCCTGCCTCTCCCTCCCTCCCTCCTTGCCTGCCTGCCTCCCCTCTCTCCCTCCCTGCCTCTCCCTCCCTCCCTCCTTGCCTGCCTCCCACCCTCTCTCCCTCCCTGCCTCTCCCTCCCTCTCCCCCACCACCCGTCCCAGTAAAGGCTATCTGTGAAATATGTGGATATCTCATTGATAGTCTTTACTGTTGTTGGGTGATATGAGGATATCTCATTGATAGTCTTTACTGTTGTTGGGTGATATGAGGATATCTCATTGATAGTCTTTACTGTTGTTGGGTGATATGAGGATATCTCATTGATAGTCTTTACTGTTGTTGGGTGATATGAGGATATCTCATTGATAGTCTTTACTGTTGTTGGGTGATATGAGGATATCTTATTGATAGTCTTTACTGTTGTTGGGTGATATGAGGATATCTCATTGATAGTCTTTACTGTTGGTGGGTGATATGAGGATATCTCATTGATAGTCTTTACTGTTGGTGGGTGATATGAGGATATCTCATTGATAGTCTTTACTGTTGTTGGGTGATATGAGGATATCTCATTGATAGTCTTTACTGTTGGTGGGTGATATGAGGATATCTCATTGATAGTCTTTACTGTTGTTGGGTGATATGAGGATATCTCATTGATAGTCTTTACTGTTTTTGGGTGATATGAGGATATCTTATTGATAGTCTTTACTGTTGTTGGGTGATATGAGGATATCTCATTGATAGTCTTTACTGTTGGTGGGTGATATGAGGATATCTCATTGATAGTCTTTACTGTTGTTCGGGGATATTTGATGTGTTGTATTACTTTCTGTGTGGAAGAGGAGGTACAGCAGGATGGGATGTCTACTCTCCCACAACACACCTCAATATGACGTCATCAGACTGTATTGCTCTGCTCCAACAGAACCTGTGTGAATGGAACCATGACTGAGTCCTTGGTCCACCTGTGGCATGGAGACCGGATATTATGGGGCAACAACCACTTCTTCAGGTGAGGAGTTTCTCTACAGAACATGAACATCTACTGGACAAAGTTAACTTTCCAGAAATCCTAGTTGTAAATATTCCCAAAAACAGCAGGAAATCCAGAACCTTCCAATCAGGATTTCTGGAAAACCTGAGAATTTGAGGAATGTTGCTGGAATTGTTACATCCTTTAGCTGCCAGGTAGTGTAGAAGCAGGAAGTGAGTTTACATCCTCTATGGTGTAGAAGCAGGAAGTGAGTTTACATCCTGTATGGTGTAGAAGCAGGAACTGAGTGTATATCCTATATGGTGTAGAAGCAGGAACTGAGTGTACATCCTGTATGGTGTAGAAGCAGGAAGTGAGTGTACATCCTGTGTGTTGTAGAAGCAGGAACTGAGTATATATCCTGTATGGTGTAGAAGCAGGAACTGAGTGTACATCCTGTGTGTTGTAGAAGCAGGAACTGAGTATATATCCTGTATGGTGTAGAAGCAGGAAGTGAGTATATATCCTGTATGGTGTAGAAGCAGGAACTGAGTGTACATCCTGTGTGTTGTAGAAGCAGGAACTGAGTGTACATCCTGTGTGTTGTAGAAGCAGGAAGTGAGTGTACATCCTGTGTGTTGTAGAAGCAGGAAGTGAGTGTACATCCTGTGTGCTGTAGAAGCAGGAAGTGAGTGTACATCCTGTGTGTTGTAGAAGCAGGAAGTGAGTGTACATCCTGTGTGTTGTAGAAGCAGGAACTGAGTGTACATCCTGTGTGCTGTAGAAGCAGGAAGTGAGTGTACATCCTGTGTGGTGTAAAAGCAGGAACTGAGTGTAGATCCTGTGTGTTGTAGAAGCAGGAAGTGAGTGTACATCCTGTGTGTTGTAGGAGCAGGAAGTGAGTGTACAGCCTGTGTGTTGTAGAAGCAGGAAGTGAGTGTACATCCTGTGTGGTGTAGAAGCAGGAAGTGAGTGTACATCCTGTGTGTTGTAGGAGCAGGAAGTGAGTGTACAGCCTGTGTGTTGTAGAAGCAGGAAGTGAGTGTACATCCTGTGTGGTGTAGAAGCCGGAAGTGAGTGTACATCCTGTGTGTTGTAGAAGCAGGAAGTGAGTGTACAGCCTCTATGGTGTAGAAGCAGGAAGTGAGTGTACATCCTGTGTTTTGTAGAAGCGGGAAGTGAGTGTACATCCTGTGTGGTGTAGAAGCAGGAAGTGAGAGTACATCCTGTGTGTTGTAGAAGCAGGAAGTGAGTGTACATCCTGTGTGCTGTAGAAGCAGGAAGTGAGTGTACATCCTGTGTGTTGTAGAAGCAGGAAGTGAGTGTACATCCTGTGTGCTGTAGAAGCAGGAAGTGAGTGTACATCCTGTGTGCTGTAGAAGCAGGAAGTGAGTGTACATCCTGTGTGCTGTAGAAGCAGGAAGTGAGTGTACATCCTGTGTGTTGTAGAAGCAGGAAGTGAGTGTACATCCTGTGTGGTGTAGAAGCAGGAAGTGAGTGTACATCCTGTGTGCTGTAGAAGCAGGAAGTGAGTGTACATCCTGTGTGTTGTAGAAGCAGGAAGTGAGTGTACATCCTGTGTGTTGTAGAAGCAGGAAGTGAGTGTACATCCTGTGTGCTGTAGAAGCAGGAAGTGAGTGTACATCCTGTGTGCTGTAGAAGCAGGAAGTGAGTGTACATCCTGTGTGTTGTAGAAGCAGGAAGTGAGTGTACATCCTGTGTGCTGTAGAAGCAGGAAGTGAGTGTACATCCTGTGTGCTGTAGAAGCAGGAAGTGAGTGTACATCCTGTGTGTTGTAGAAGCAGGAAGTGAGTGTACATCCTGTGTGGTGTAGAAGCAGGAAGTGAGTGTACATCCTGTGTGTTGTAGAAGCAGGAAGTGAGTGTACATCCTGTGTGTTGTAGAAGCAGGAAGTGAGTGTATATCCTGTATGCTGTAGAAGCAGGAAGTGAGTGTACATCCTGTGTGTTGTAGAAGCAGGAAGTGAGTGTACATCCTGTGTGTTGTAGGATAAACCTGCCTGGGCGGAAGCGGCGTGAGCGTCTGAAGGAGCTGGAGAGGGAACGTGCGTCCCCCAGGGAGAGCTATGTAGAGGTAGACGTAGAGACAGCCAGCGAGGCCTCCTCAGAACAGGACTACAGCTATGAGTTCGCCCAGACAGAGGTCATGATGAAGACCCTGGGAAACAACGGTATGTATGATAACTTCTGGAACGCCCAAATTACAATCACTTTGCTAAACTAGGTTTTTCAGAAATCCCATTTGAAAGATTCACGGATTTCCTGCTTATTCCCTCCTGATTCCGGTAATCTTCCAACCGGGATTTCTAGAAAACGCAGGATTTTTGGGGAAGTACCTCGAATTTTGCAACACTGTATTGAACGATATACAGTGATGCGTTTGCACTGTAGGTATGAACTGCCTCAGTCCCTGAAAGCGCTCTGTGGCCTGTCCTCCTCAACCCCGACAACAGAAGTTTAATTCAGAGCCACTTGACCTGCGATGGAGGACACTAGTCCCCCTCAAGGGGAGCTGAGGGGGAAACAGCTGTCCTCTCTTTCCCTGTGATGCAACCGTTATGTCACACACAAGCTGTCTTTTGTGTGTGTGTGTGTGTGTGTGTGTGTGTGTGTGTGTGTGTGTGTGTGTGTGTGTGTGTGTGTGTGTGTGTGTGTGTGTGTGTGTGTGTGTGTGTGTCATGCCCCTGTCCTGTTCACATGAGGTGGGATGACCTGCAGCCTTGCATCTGCTGTGTGGGAGAGGCTGCCATCCCACCTATTACACACTAGAGGTCGACCGATTATGATTTTTCAACGCCGATACCGATTATTGGAGGACCAGAAAAGCCGATACCAATTAATCGGCCGTTTTTTTTTTCATGTATTTGTAATAATGACAATTACAACAATACTGAATGAACACTTATTTTAACTTAATATAATACATCAATAACGTCAATTTAGCCTCAAAGAAATAATGAAACAATTTGGTTTAAATAATGCAAAAACAAAGTTTTGGAGAAGAAAGTAAAAGTGCAATATGTGCCATGTAAAAAAGCTAACGTTTAAGTTCCTTGCTCAGAACATGAGAACATATGAAAGCTGGTGGTTCCTTTTAACATGAGTTATTCCCAGGTAAGAACAACAGTATGGTATCTCTCCTATAGATCCCATGCAGAACGTGGTCCAGGTGCTAGAGAAGCAGTATGTTTTAACAGTATGGAATCTCTCCTATAGATCCCATGCAGAACGTGGTCCAGGTGTTAGAGAAGCAGTATGTTTTAACAGTATGGAATCTCTCCTATAGATCCCATGCAGAACGTGGTCCAGGTGTTAGAGAAGCAGTATGTTTTAACAGTATGGAATCTCTCCTATAGATCCCATGCAGAACGTGGTCCAGGTGCTAGAGAAGCAGTATGTTTTAACAGTATGGTATATCTCCTATAGATCCCATGCAGAACGTGGTCCAGGTGTTAGAGAAGCAGTATGTTTTAACAGTATGGTATCTCCTATAGATCCCATGCAGAACGTGGTCCAGGTGCTAGAGAAGCAGTACCTGGAGGAGAAACGCACGGCGCTGGAGGAACAGAGGATGATGTACGAGAGAGAGCTGGAGTCACTACGGCAACAGCTGTCTCCTGAGAGGACCAATCAGCACCAGCGATCCAGCAGCGACCGCCTCACCTTCCCCACACACACACCATCACACCACAGCAAGATACGCCCCTGGACTGAGGAGAGGTGAAGGGAATACACACACACACACACACACACACACACACACACACACACACACACACACACACACACACACACACACACACACACACACACAGACACATGCTACGGCTTTGGATGCAGGAGCAATGAAGTTGTAATCAACCTGTTTGGATCACAGTCACAGGTGTGAATGGTCTCTCTGTATGTCCTCTGTGTGTGTGTCAGGGACGAGCTGTTTCGTCAGAGTCTGTCCAGGCTGAGGGAGCAGGTTGTCAAGGCCAACACCCTGGTGAGAGAGGCCAACTTCCTGGCCAAGGAGATGAACAAACTGACTGACTACCAGGTCACCCTACAGATCCCTGCAGCTAACCTCAGCGCCAACCGCAAGGTGATCAACCTCTGCATACACTTCTAATACACACACACACACACACACGCGCACACGCACACGCGCACACACACGCGCACACACGCACGCGCACACACACGCACGCACACACACGCACACGCACACGCACACACACACACGCACACACACACACACACAGGCGCACACACACACACACAGGCGCACACACACACACACGCACACACGCGCACACACACGCACGCACACACACACACACACACGTCATCAGTGATGTGTCATGTTTTGTCATCTACATACGGTACAACGAGAAAAAAGCTCAAGGAACGGTCTGATTTTGTATCATTAATATGATAAACACAAAAATACTGTCATTTGTAGAACTTTGTTCAGTACATTACATCACCGTGAGAGTCAGTGTGTCTTGGTTCAGCGTGGAGCCATAGTGAGTGAACCAGCCATCCAGGTCAGGTGGAAAGGGAAGGGGACACAGGTGTGGACCATCGAGAAGCTGGAGAACAAACTAGTGGACATGAGAGACCACTACAGAGACTGGAAGGAGGGAGCTGAGGACACGGTGAGAGGAAGGGGATCATGTTCCGAGGGGAGACACTGCTAGGAGTGATTGTGGGAGGGAAAAGTATTCTTTGTCAGTGATGAAGATGATAATTGGATGATGGGTGAAGTTTTCAGGTGTGTGTTTGTATCATGTTTCCCTGATCAGCATACCAAGCTGATCAACCACAAGCAGCACAGTGAGTCCTTCTATGAAGCTCAGGAGAACCACAACCTGATAGGAGTGGCCAACGTCTTTCTGGAGTGTCTTTTCCACGATATCAGACTACAGTACGCTGTTCCTATCATCAGCCAGCAGGGGGAGGTGAGAGAACAACACACACACACACCTACACAACGGAATGTATACACACACACACACACCTACACAACGGAATGTATACACACACACACACACCTACACAACGGAATGTATACACACACACACACACCTACACAACGGAATGTATACACACACACCACAGGAGGTTGGTGGCACCTTAATTGGGGAGGACTGGCTTGTGGTAATGGCTGGAGTGGAATCAGTGGAATATTATCAAATACATCAATCACATGGTTTCCATTTGATTCATTCCGGCCATTATTATGAGCCGTCCTCCCTTCAACAGCCTCCTGTGACACACACACTCAGAGGAATGCACACACACACACACGCACACATCTCATTTAAGGAGGGTTAGTAATGATTAACGATGGTAGTGATACAGTGGGGTTGTGCTGTTATCAACTTCATGGTAGTACTTCAGGTCCTTCTGGGCGGCAGGTAGCATAGCGCCGGGTTTCCCAAACTGGGTCCTGGGGCCCCCACTGGGTACACGTTCTGGTTTTTGCCCTAGCACTACACATCTGATTCTAATAATCATAGTCGGATGATGAGTTGGTTATTTGAATCAGCTGTGTAGCGCCGGAGGGCAGGACTGAGTTTGGGAAACCCTGGCTTAATGGTTAAGAGCGTTGGGCAAGTAACCGAATGGTCGCTGGTTCTAATCCCCGAGCTGACTAGGTGAAAAATCTGTCAATGTGTTGTTGAGCAAGACACTCAACCGTAATTGCTCCTGTAAGTCTCTCTGGATAAGAGTGTCTGCTAAGTTACTAAAGAAATGAAATTGCTTCTTCTCAATGTCTAACCACATGCTTCTACCAGGATATTGAAATGGCTTCTGGGGAACTCTTTGTACTTGGCGTTAATCTGTCTGTACTCTGCATCTGTACTGAGGTGTGTTGATGTGCTGGGTCTGTACCCCGTGCTCTGTCTGTACTCTGCACCTGTTTAGGTCTGTACTGAGGTGTGTTGATGTGCTGGGTCTGTACCCCCTGGTGTGTGACAGGTAGCCGGCAGGCTCCACGTAGAGCTGATGCGTGTCAGCGGGGCGGTGCCGGAGCGGCTGGAGGGGGGAGATGACTCGTCAGAGAACTCCAGTGAGAGCAGCATCTACGATGTGATGGACAGTCAGGGAGAGATGGTCCACATGGCCAGGAAACTCACCTGCAGGGTACGTCTCATACACTACTACTGTCTGTCTGGGTCCTGGAGGGTTGCTGCCATCACTGTCCTAGTGCCGTCTCCTGCCATTGTGCCTTTGAGCAAGGCACGTAACCCCCTGACTGCTCAACGGGCGTCATAGTAGAACTGTCCTCTGTTCTATCTCCTCAGTATATAGAACTGTCCTCTGTTCTATCTCCTCAGTATATATAACTGTCCTCTGTTCTATCTCCTCAGTATATATAACTGTCCTCTGTTCTATCTCCTCAGTATATAGAACTGTCCTCTGTTCTAACTCCTCAGTATATATAACTCCTCAGTATATATAACTCCTCAGTATATATAACTCCTCAGTATATAGAACTCTTCAGTATATATAACTCCTCAGTATATATAACTCCTCAGTATATATAACTGTCTCTGTTCTATCTCTAACTCTTCAGTATATAGAACTCTTCAGTATATATAACTCCTCAGTATATATAACTATTCAGTATATATAACTGTTCAGTATATAGAACTCTTCAGTATATATAACTCTTCAGTATATAGAACTCTTCAGTATATATAACTATTCAGTATATAGAACTCCTCAGTATATAGAACTCCTCAGTATATATAACTATTCAGTATATATAACTGTTCAGTATATAGAACTCTTCAGTATATATAACTCTTCAGTATATATAACTCCTCAGTATATGTAACTGTTCAGTATATATAACTCCTCAGTATATAGAACTCCTCAGTATATATAACTCCTCAGTATATATAACTCCTCAGTATATATAACTGTTCAGTATATAGAACTGTTCAGTATATAGAACTCTTCAGTATATATAACTCTTCAGTATATAGAACTCTTCAGTATATATAACTATTCAGTATATAGAACTCTTCAGTATATATAACTCCTCAGTATATATAACTATTCAGTATATATAACTGTTCAGTATATAGAACTCTTCAGTATATATAACTCTTCAGTATATATAACTCCTCAGTATATGTAACTGTTCAGTATATATAACTCCTCAGTATATAGAACTCCTCAGTATATATAACTCCTCAGTATATAGAACTCCTCAGTATATATAACTCCTCAGTATATATAACTCCTCAGTATATATAACTGTTCAGTATATATAACTCTTCAGTATATATAACTCCTCAGTATATATAACTATTCAGTATATATAACTCCTCAGTATATATAGCTGCTCAGTATGTGTCTGTGTCTTTCGGAGGATGTGGAATAAACAGCAGAACAGTGGATCTGTGTAGATTGGACAATAACGCCATCTTCTTCATGGTTATTTTCTACTACAGGTGCGTATCAGGGAGGCCACGGGGCTGCCTCTCAACCTGTCCAACTTCGTCTTCTGCCAGTACACCTTCTGGGAGGGGGCAGAGCCTACGGTGGCCCCGCCCATGGTCAGCCCAGACACGCCCACCACGCCCCGCTCCCCCGACGCCCAGTTCACCGTCCGCTTCGACCACTGCAAGGTAGGGAACATAGGGTTACAACATTATGGTGACTTTCCTAAAATTCCCAGGTTTTACGGAAATCCCGATTGGAGGAATCTAGATTTCCTCCTGATTACTTCCTGATGTCGGGACTCTTCAACTGGGATTTTTGGAAAAACCAATGAATTTTGGAAAAGTTATTTCACATCATCCTCTGCTGGCTGACACTGACGCTGAGGATTCTGGTTAGAATATGTCTGCATCCCAAATGGCACTCTGTTCCCTATCCAGTTGACTACTTTAGACCAGTGCCCATGTCACCATTATTCTCATGTTTCTGCTCATCGTTGATGTTTCATATAGTATCTCTCTGTGTTTAGGAGTATGTGATCTGCTCATCGTTGATGTTTGATATAGTATATCTCTGTGTTTAGGAGTATGTGATCTGCTCATCGTTGATGTTTGATATAGTATCTCTCTGTGTTTAGGAGTATGTGATCTGCTCATCGTTGATGTTTGATATAGTATCTCTCTGTGTTTAGGAGTATGTGATCTGCTCATCGTTGATGTTTGATATAGTATCTCTCTGTGTTTAGGAGTATGTAGTCTGCTCATCGTTGATGTTTGATATAGTATATCTCTGTGTTTAGGAGTATGTGATCTGCTCATCGTTGATGTTTCATATAGTATCTCTCTGTGTTTAGGCGTATGTGATCTGCTCATCGTTAATGTTTGATATACACTGCTCAAAAAAATAAAGGGAACACTTAAACAACACAATGTAACTCCATGTCAATCACACTTCTATGAAATCAAACTGTCCACTTAGGAAGCAACACTGATTGACAATAAATTTCACATGCTGTTGTGCAAATGGAATAGACAAAAGGTGGAAATTATAGGCAATTAGCAAGACACCCCCAAAAAAGGAGTGATTCTGCAGGTGGTGACCACAGACCACTTCTCAGTTCCTATGCTTCCTGGCTGATGTTTTGGTCACTTTTGAATGCTGGCGGTGCTCTCACTCTAGTGGTAGCATGAGACGGAGTCTACAACCCACACAAGTGGCTCAGGTAGTGCAGTTCATCCAGGATGGCACATCAATGCGAGCTGTGGCAAAAAGGTTTGCTGTGTCTGTCAGCGTAGTGTCCAGAGCATGGAGGCGCAACCAGGAGACAGGTCAGTACATCAGGAGACGTGGAGGAGGCCGTAGGAGGGCAACAACCCAGCAGCAGGACCGCTACCTCCGCCTTTGTGCAAGGAGGTGCACTGCCAGCACCCTGCAAAATGACCTCCAGCAGGCCACAAATGTGCATGTGTCAGCAAGGGGTCTGAGGATCTCATCTCGGTACCTAATGGCAGTCAGGCTACCTCTGGCGAGCACATGGAGGGCTGTGCGGCCCCACACAGAAATGCCACCCCACACCATGACTGACCCACCGCCAAACCGGTCATGCTGGAGGATGTTGCAGGCAGCAGAACGTTCTCCACGGCGTCTCCAGACTCTGTCACGTCTGTCACATGTGCTCATGTGCTCAGTGTGAACCTGCTTTCATCTGTGAAGAGCACAGGGCGCCAGTGGCGAATTTGCCAATCTTGGTGTTCTCTGGCAAATGCCAAACGTCCTGCACGGTGCTGGGCTGTAAGCACAACCCCCACCTGTGGACGTCGGGCCCTCATACCATCCTCATGGAGTCTGTTTCTGACCGTTTGAGCAGACACATACACATTTGTGGCCTGCTGGAGGTCATTTTGCAGGGCGCTGGCAGTGCACCTCCTGGCACAAAGGCGGAGATAGCGGTCCTGCTGCTGGGTTGTTGCCCTCCTACGGTCTCCTCCACGTCTCCTGATGTACTGGCCTGTCTCCTGGTTGCGCCTCCATGCTCTGGACACTACGCTGACAGACACAGCAAACCTTTTTGCCACAGCTCGCATTGATGTGCCATCCTGGATGAACTGCACTACCTGAGCCACTTGTGTGGGTTGTAGACTCCGTCTCATGCTACCACTAGAGTGAGAGCACCGCCAGCATTCAAAGTGACCAAAACATCAGCCAGGAAGCATAGGAACTGAGAAGTTGTCTGTGGTCACCACCTGCAGAATCACTCCTTTTTTGGGGGTGTCTTGCTAATTGCCTATAATTTCCACCTTTTGTCTATTCCATTTGCACAACAGCATGTGAAATTTATTGTCAATCAGTGTTGCTTCCTAATTGGACAGTTTGATTTCACAGAAGTGTGATTGACTTGGAGTTACATTGTGTTGTTTAAGTGTTCCCTTTATTTTTTTGAGCAGTGTAGTATCTCTCTGTGTTTAGGAGTATGTGATCTGCTCATCGTTGATGTTTGATATAGTATCTCTCTGTGTTTAGGAGTATGTGATCTGCTCATCGTTGATGTTTCATATAGTATCTCTCTGTGTTTAGGAGTATGTGATCTGCTCATCGTTGATGTTTCATATAGTATCTCTCTGTGTTTAGAAGTATGTGATCTGCTCATCGTTGATGTTTCATATAGTATCTCTCTGTGTTTAGGAGTATGTGATCTGCTCATCGTTGATGTTTCATATAGTATCTCTCTGTGTTTAGGAGTATGTGATCTGCTCATCGTTGATGTTTCATATAGTATCTCTCTGTGTTTAGGAGTATGTGATCTGCTCATCGTTGATGTTTCATATAGTATCTCTCTGTGTTTAGGAGTATGTGATCTGCTCATCGTTGATGTTTGATATAGTATATCTCTGTGTTTAGGAGCATGTGATCTGCTCATCGTTGATGTTTGATATAGTATCTCTCTGTGTTTAGGCGTATGTGATCTGCTCATCGTTGATGTTTGATATAGTATCTCTCTGTGTTTAGGAGTATGTGATCTGCTCATCGTTGATGTTTCATATAGTATCTCTCTGTGTTTAGGAGTATGTGATCTGCTCATCGTTGATGTTTCATATAGTATCTCTCTGTGTTTAGGAGTATGTGATCTGCTCATCGTTGATGTTTCATATAGTATCTCTCTGTGTTTAGGAGTATGTGATCTGCTCATCGTTGATGTTTCATATAGTATCTCTCTGTGTTTAGGAGTATGTGATCTGCTCATCGTTGATGTTTGATATAGTATCTCTGTGTTTAGGAGTATGTGATCTGCTCATCGTTGATGTTTGATATAGTATCTCTCTGTGTTTAGGAGTATGTGATCTGCTCATCGTTGATGTTTGATATAGTATCTCTCTGTGTTTAGGAGTATGTGATCTGCTCATCGTTGATGTTTCATATAGTATCTCTCTGTGTTTAGGAGTATGTGATCTGCTCATCGTTGATGTTTCATATAGTATCTCTCTGTGTTTAGGGGTATGTGATCTGCTCATCGTTGATGTTTGATATAGTATCTCTCTGTGTTTAGGAGTATGTGATCTGCTCATCGTTGATGTTTAATATAGTATCTCTCTGTGTTTAGGAGTATGTGATCTGCTCATCGTTGATGTTTAATATAGTATCTCTCTGTGTTTAGGAGTATGTGATCTGCTCATCGTTGATGTTTAATATAGTATCTCTCTGTGTTTAGGAGTATGTGGTCTGCTCATCGTTGATGTTTAATATAGTATCTCTCTGTGTTTAGGAGTATGTGATCTGCTCATCGTTGATGTTTGATATAGTATCTCTCTGTGTTTAGGAGTATGTGATCTGCTCATCGTTGATGTTTCATATAGTATCTCTCTGTGTTTAGGAGTATGTGATCTGCTCATCGTTGATGTTTGATATAGTATCTCTCTGTGTTTAGGAGTATGTGATCTGCTCATCGTTGATGTTTGATATAGTATCTCTCTGTGTTTAGGAGTATGTGGTCTGCTCATCGTTGATGTTTAATATAGTATCTCTCTGTGTTTAGGAGTATGTGATCTGCTCATCGTTGATGTTTCATATAGTATCTCTCTGTGTTTAGGAGTATGTGATCTGCTCATCGTTGATGTTTGATATAGTATCTCTCTGTGTTTAGGAGTATGTGATCTGCTCATCGTTGATGTTTAATATAGTATCTCTCTGTGTTTAGGAGTATGTGATCTGCTCATCGTTGATGTTTGATATAGTATCTCTCTGTGTTTAGGAGTATGTGATCTGCTCATCGTTGATGTTTAATATAGTATCTCTCTGTGTTTAGGAGTATGTGATCTGCTCATCGTTGATGTTTGATATAGTATCTCTCTGTGTTTAGGAGTATGTGATCTGCTCATCGTTGATGTTTAATATAGTATCTCTCTGTGTTTAGGAGTATGTGGTCTGCTCATCGTTGATGTTTAATATAGTATCTCTCTGTGTTTAGGAGTATGTGATCTGCTCATCGTTGATGTTTCATATAGTATCTCTCTGTGTTTAGGAGTATGTGATCTGCTCATCGTTGATGTTTGATATAGTATATCTCTGTGTTTAGGAGTATGTAGTCTGCTCATCGTTGATTTTTGATATAGTATCTCTCTGTGTTTAGGAGTATGTGATCTGCTCATCGTTGATGTTTCATATAGTATCTCTCTGTGTTTAGGAGTATGTGATCTGCTCATCGTTGATGTTTGATATAGTATCTCTCTGTGTTTAGGAGTATGTGGTCCATGTGACAGAGGAGTTTTTAGAGTTCATCGCAGACGGGGCGCTGGCCATTGAGGTGTGGGGTCACCGCTGTGCCGGGAACGGGCGCTCTCTCTGGGAGCTGGACGCTCTGCTGGCCAAGACACGCACACTACGAGACAGGTACACACACACACGTGTATAATCTCAAGGATACATAAAGGCATGCACCACACACACACTCACTCGTCACTTGCTTGTTGTGTGTAAGTAAGGGCCTGTAAGTAAGCATTTGACGTTAAGGTCTACACCTGCTGTATTCAGCGCATGTGACAAATAAATGTGTGACAAATAAGTCCCATGTGATTTGTCCCTGCAGGTGGAGTGAGGTGTCTCGTCGTATTGAGCTGTGGGTTTCTATCCAGGAGCTGAATGAGCAGGGGGACTACTCTGATGTAGAGATGCAGCCTGGGAAGGACATCGGTACTGGAGGAGTGTTCCAGCTCAGACAGGTAACAGGACAGGGACGGATATCAGACTGGAGGAGTGTTCCAGCTCAGACAGGTAACAGGACAGGGAAGGACATCAGACTGGAGGAGTGTTCCAGCTCAGACAGGTAACAGGACAGGGACGGACATCAGACTGGAGGAGTGTTCCAGCTCAGACAGGTAACAGGACAGGGAAGGATATCAGACTGGAGGAGTGTTCCAGCTCAGACAGGTAACAGGACAGGGAAGGACATCAGACTGGAGGAGTGTTCCAGCTCAGACAAGTAACAGGACAGGGAAGGACATCAGACTGGAGGAGTGTTCCAGCTCAGACAGGTAACAGGACAGGGAAGGATATCAGACTGGAGGAGTGTTCCAGCTCAGACAAGTAACAGGACAGAGAAGGACATCAGACTGGAGGAGTGTTCCAGCTCAGACAGGTAACAGGACAGGGACGGACATCAGACTGGAGGAGTGTTCCAGCTCAGACAGGTAACAGGACAGGGAAGGATATCAGACTGGAGGAGTGTTCCAGCTCAGACAAGTAACAGGACAGAGAAGGACATCAGACTGGAGGAGTGTTCCAGCTCAGACAGGTAACAGGACAGGGAAGGACATCAGACTGGAGGAGTGTTCCAGCTCAGACAGGTAACAGGACAGGGACGGACATCAGACTGGAGGAGTGTTCCAGCTCAGACAGGTAACAGGACAGGGAAGGATATCAGACTGGAGGAGTGTTCCAGCTCAGACAGGTAACAGGACAGGGACGGACATCAGACTGGAGGAGTGTTCCAGCAACATTTAAAGGGACATTTCACTCATAAAGTATAGTTTGTCAGATGTTTTCAGCCCTTGAAAGTAGAGTGATGTCAAGATGAAACCACGTCCCACGACATCGGTTGTGTAGATCCAGTTATATGCCTCATTGACTCAATCCCCAAATGAATGGAAAAGATGAGCGCCGTCTAATTTCCCGGTTTTCTTCCGTGTTTATCTTCATTGTAATTGGCCGTCTGTATGTTAAGCAGGTTATATGGATGGTGTGTGTGTTGTCAGGGTCACTCGCGCAGGCTGCAGGTGTGTGTGAAGCAGGTGCAGGACTCTGGGACTCTGCCTCTGCTGGTGGAGGCTGTTCTGTCTGTCTCTATCGGCTGTGTGTCAGCACGCTCCACCAAGCTACAGAGAGCACTGGACAGCTACCAGGTCAGTGTCACACACACACTATTACACACACACACACCACTACACAATCACATGTGCACACACACACACACCACTACACACAAACACACAGCATATTTCTATAATAAGTTTGTAAGAGATGTGTCAGTGTGGCAATGTTGTATATCATATTTGCTTCCTCTTTATAATATACAACTGTGGTGTTATATGTGTTGTATTGGTCAAGGAGACTCATGTGGTGGTGGTGATGGAGGTGGTGATGGAGGTGATGGGGGTGGTTATGGTAGTGGTAGTGATGGTGGTGGTGGTGGTAGTGATGGTGATGGTGGGGGTGGTGGTGATAGTGGTGGTGGTGATGATGGTGGTGGTAGTGATGGTGATGGTGGGGGTGGTGGTGATAGTGGTGGTGGTGATGATGGTGGTGGTAGTGATGGTGGTAGTGATGGTGGTGGTGGTGGTAGTGATGGTGGTGGTGGTGGTAGTGATGGTGGTAGTGGTAGTGGTGGTGGTGGTGATGGTGATGGTGGGGGTGGTGGTGATAGTGGTGGTGGTGATGATGGTGGTGGTAGTGATGGTGGTGGTGGTAGTGATGGTGGTGGTAGTGATGGGGGTAGTGGTGGTAGTGATGGGGTGATGGGGGTGGTAGTGGTAGAGGTGGTGGTGGTGGGTGATGGTGATGGTGATGGTAGAGGTGGTGGTGGTGGTGGTAGTGGTGGTGGTGGTAGTGGTGGTGGTGGTGGTGGTGGTGGTAGTGGTGGTGGTAGAGGTGGTGGTGGTGGTGGTAGTGATGGTGGTGGTGGTGGTGGTGGTGGTAGTGGTGGTGGTGGTGGTGGTGGTGGTAGTGGTGGTGGTAGAGGTGGTGGTGGTGGTGGTAGTGATGGTGGTGGTGGTGGTGGTGGTGGTAGTGGTGGTGGTGGTGGTGGTAGTGGTGGTGGTGGTGGTGGTAGTGGTGGTGGTGATGGTGGTGGTAGTGGTGGTGGTGGTGGTGGTGGTGGTGGTGGTGGTAGAGATGGTGGTGGTGATGGTGGTGGTAGTGGTGGTGGTGGTGGTAGTGGTGGTGGTGATGGTGGTGGTGGTGGTGGTAGTGGTGGTGGTGGTGATGGTGGTGGTAGTGGTGGTGGTGGTGGTAGTGGTGGTGGTGATGGTGGTGGTGGTGGTGGTAGTGGTGGTGGTGGTGGTGGTAGTGGTGGTGGTGGTGGTGGTAGTGATGGTGGTGGTGGTGGTGGTGATAGTGATGGTAGTGGTAGTGGTGGTGGTGGTGGTTGTGGTGGTAGTGATGGTGGTGGTGGTGGTAGTGATGGTGGTGGTAATGGTGGTGGTGGTGGTGGTGGTAGTGATGGTGGTGGTGGTGGTGATGGTGGTGGTGTGACTAGCTGTGGTGGTTCTGGTTCTGGGCCTACTGGCATGACTAAATCATGGGCTGCTGTAAATCTAATGAATGTTGCAGAATGTATGGGTTCATATTACTGTAACACACACAGAGACACACACACAAACAGAGACACACACACACACACCAGGCCCTGGGATGAGACTCTAGCACTAGACTACAGTTCTACTGCCTAATGGTGGACTGGAGATATCTACAGGATTACAATACTGTACTGTGTATCTGGACATGATGAAATCCTAGCAGTAATCAATCTCTGCATCCTGTAGTTTTCAGATGGAGGATTCTTAGGCTATCATGTCAAAGCTGTCTGGTGTAGGGAAAGAAAGGAGCCAATCATCAATTATTCCACTGGAGGGAGACATCTGTAGAATGACGGAACCACAGAAATATATTCATCTGCTGTGTAGAATGTAGAAAAGTCAACATATTTTTCTGTTGTGTATCAATCGAATCCATTGAGTGATCTGATTAGGCTGTCCTCTAGTTGAACTACAATTTTTCACCTTAAGTTGACTACAGCGTTTCCGCTGCAGCCATTTTAGCTGTGGCGCTGCGCCACACCAAAATTGTTGCTGCCACGCCCCCCAAAAAATATGTAACATAAAACAAATATGTCTGCCGAGGCGAACTTTGAAGATGCTAGAACATTCTACATTCACTTTTCCTCTTCAAGCAAAACAAGTCATGAATAGATTCTATGTACAGTTGAGGTTGGAAGTTTACATACACTTAGGTTGGAGTCATTAAAACTCGTTTTTCAACCACTCCACAAAGTTCTTGTTAACAAACTATAGTTTTGGCAAGTCGGTTAGGACATCTACTTTGTGCATGACACAAGTCATTTTCCCAACAATTGTTTACAGATGTTACGGCTGTCGCTCTCCTCATCCTCGGATGAGGTGAGGAGAGAAGGATCTTCGGACCAAAACGCAGCATTTGGGAAATAAGCCATCTTTATTATAAATACGACGGCAATACGAAACAAAACAAAACACTTTCAAAACATCAAAACAAGAAAAACGACGTTGACGAAACCTGAACATAAACTTACATAACTAAACATAAACTCACGTACAGGAAACAGACGACATCGAAACGAAACGAAACGAACAGCCAAACAGTCCCGTATGGAAAAATACATTTGACGACACAGGAGACAATCACCCACAAACAGACAGTGAGAATGCCCTACCTAAATATGACTCTTAATTAGAGGAACGCCAAACACCTGCCTCTAATTAAGAGCCATACCAGGTAACCCAAAACCAACACAGAAACAGAAAACATAGAATGCCCACCCAACCTCACGTCCTGACCAACTAACACACATAACAACTAACATAAATAGGTCAGGAACGTGACATTACCCCCCCCACAAGGTGCGAACTCCGGACGCACCAGCACAAAGTCTAGGGGAGGGTCTGGGTGGGCATCTAACCACGGTGGTGGCTCAGGCTCCGGGCGCGGTTCCCACCCCACCATAATCCATCCTAGCTTCCTCCCTCCAAGAATGTCCACCCTCTTTTTTCCCTCACAAAATCCTCTTAATAACATACCTAATAAGGACAACACCGGGACAGAGAGATAAATCAAGACAGAGGGATAGATAAGAATATAGAGGTAGATGAAGATAGAGAGGGAGATCAGGATAGAGGGGCAACTCCGGACTGAAAGGCAGCTCCGGACAGAGAGACAGCTCTGGACTGATGGGCAGTTCTGGGTATCTAGCCTTTTCAGGCTGAAGGGCAGCTCATGGCTGACTGACGAATCTCGACGCTCATGGCTGGCTGACGGCTCTCGACGCTCATGGCAGGCTGACGGCTCTCGACGCTCATGGCAGGCTGACGGCTCTCGACGCTCATGGCAGGCTGACGGCTCTCGACGCTCATGGCAGGCTGACGGCTCTCGACGCTCATGGCGCTCTGACGGCTCTGGCTGCTCATGGCGCTCTGACGGCTCTGGCTGCTCATGGCGCTCTGACGGCTCTGGCTGCTCATGGCGCTCTGACGGCTCTGGCTGCTCATGGCTCACTGGCGGCTCTGGCAGATCCTGTCTGGTTGGCGGCTCTGGCAGATCCTGTCTGGTTGGCGGCTCTGGCAGATCCTGTCTGGTTGGCGGCTCTGGCAGATCCTGTCTGGTTGGCGGCTCTGGCAGATCCTGTCTGGTTGGCGGCTCTGGCGGATCCTGTCTGGCTGACGGCTCTAGCGGCTCCTGTCTGGCTGACGGCTCTAGCGGCTCCTGTCTGGCTGACGGCTCTGTAGGCTCATGGCAGACGGGCGGCTTTGCAGGCTCATGGCAGACGGGCGGCTTTGCAGGCTCCTGGCAGACGGATGGCTCAGACGGCGCTGGGGAGACGGATGGCTCAGATGGCGCTGGGGAGACGGATGGCTCAGATGGCGCTGGGGAGACGGATGGCTCAGATGGCGCTGGGGAGACGGATGGCTCAGATGGCGCTGGGGAGACGGATGGCTCTGGCCGGATACGGTGCACTGTAGACCTGGTGCGTGGTGCCGGAACTGGAGGCACCGGGCTAAGGATAAGCACCTTCCTACTAGTGCGGGGAGCAGGGACAGGGCACACTGTATTCTCAAAGCCCACTCTATAACTGATGCGTGGTACCGGCACTGGTGACGCCGGGCTGAGGACAAGCACATCAGGATTAGTAGGGGGAGAAGATACAGGTTGTACAGGGCTCTGGAGACGCACTGGTAGCTTAGAGCGTGGGGCCGGAACTGGAGGCACCGGGCTAGATACACGCACTACAGGGAGAGTGCGTGGAGGAGGAACAGGGCTCAGGATACGCACTGGTAGCCTAGTGCGTAGTGTAGACACTGTAGGTACTAGGCTGGGGCGGGGAGGTGGTGCCGGAAATACCGGACCGTGGAGGCGTACTGGCTCTCTTGAGCATTGAGCCTGCCCGACCTTACCTGGTTGAATGCTCCCGGTTGCCCGACCAGTGCGGGGAGGTGGAATAACCCGCACCGGCCTATGTAGGCGAACCGGGGAAACCATGCGTAAGGCCGGTGCCATGTATGCCGGCCCGAGGAGACGCACTGGAGACCAGACGCGTTGAGCCGGCCTCATGACACCTGGCTCAATACTCAATCTAGCCCTACCAGTGCGGGGAGGTGGAATAACCCGCACTGGGCTATGCACTCGTACAGGAGACACCGTGCGCTCTACTGCGTAACACGGCGCCTGCCCGTACTCCCGCTCTCCACGGTAAGCCTGGGAAGTGGGCGCAGGTCTCCTACCTGCCCTTGGCCCACTACCTCTTAGCCCCCCCCCAAGAAATTTTTGGGAATTACTTACGGGCTTTTCGGGCTTCCGTGCCAGACGCGTTCCCTCATAGCTCCGGTTCCTCTCTCCGGTAGCCTCTGCACTCCCCAGTGCCTCCAGCTGCTCCCATGGCTTTTCGGGCTTCCAGCCACGTCTCCTAGCTGCCTCCTCAAACCAACGCTCCTGGGCTTTAGCTGCCTCCCTCTCTTCCTGAGAACGGCGATTTTCTCCTGCCTTAGCCCAGGGACCTTCTCCATTCATTATCTGCTCCCATGTCCAGAAATCCTTGTTTTTCTCCTGTCCCTTACTCCGTTTATTTTTCCCTTGCCGCTTGGTCTTAGCGTGGTGGGTGATTCTGTTACGGCTGTCGCTCTCCTCATCCTCGGATGAGGTGAGGAGAGAAGGATCTTCGGACCAAAACGCAGCATTTGGGAAATAAGCCATCTTTATTATAAATACGACGGCAATACGAAACAAAACAAAACACTTTCAAAACATCAAAACAAGAAAAACGACGTTGACGAAACCTGAACATAAACTTACATAACTAAACATAAACTCACGTACAGGAAACAGACGACATCGAAACGAAACGAAACGAACAGCCAAACAGTCCCGTATGGAAAAATACATTTGACGACACAGGAGACAATCACCCACAAACAGACACTGTGACAACGCCTACCTAAATATGACTCTTAATTAGAGGAACGCCAAACACCTGCCTCTAATTAAGAGCCATACCAGGTAACCCAAAACCAACACAGAAACAGAAAACATAGAATGCCCACCCAACCTCACGTCCTGACCAACTAACACACATAACAACTAACATAAATAGGTCAGGAACGTGACAACAGACTTATAATTCATTTATAATTCACTGTATCACAATACCAGTGGGTCAGAAGTTTACAATACAGTAAGTTGACTGTGCCTTTAAACAGCTTGGAAAATTCAAAAAAATTATGTCATGGCTTTAGAAGCTTCTGATAGGCTAATTGACATCATTTGAGTCAATTGGAGGTGTACCTGTGGATGTATTTCAAGGTCTACCTTCAAACTCAGTGCCTCTTTGCTTGACATCATGGGAAAATCAAAAGAAATCAGCCAAGACCTCAGAAAAAAAAATGTAGACCTCCACAGGTCTGGTTCATCCTTGGGAGCAATTTCCAAACGCCTGAAGGTACCACGTTCATCTGTACAAACAATAGTGCGCAAGTATAAACACCATCGGACCAGGCAGCCGTCATATCGCTCAGGAAGGAGACGCGTTCTGTCTCCTAGAGATGAACGTACTTTGGTGCGAAAAGTGCAAATTAATCCCAGAACAACAGAAAAAGACCTTGTGAAGATGCTGCAGGAAACAGGTGCAAAAGTATCTATATCCACAGTAAAACGAGTCCTATATCGACATAACCTGAAAGGCCGCTCAGCAAAGAAGAAGCCACTGCTCCAAAACCGCCCCAAAAAAAGCCAGACTACAGTTTGCAACTGCACATAGGGACAAAGATCATACTTTTTTGGAGAAATGTCCTCTGGTCTGATGAAACAAAAATAGACCTGTTTGGCCATAATGACCATCGTTATGTTTGGAAGAAAAAGGGGGAGGCTTGCAAGCCGAAGAACAACATCCCAACCGTGAAGCATGGGGGTGGTAGCATCATGTTGTGGGGGTGCTTTGCTGCAGGAGGGACTGGTGCACTTCACAAAATAGATGGCATCATGAGGCAGGAAAATTATGTCGATATATTGAAGCAACATCTCAAAACATCAGTCAGGAAGTTAAAGCTTGGTCGCAAATGGGTCTTCCAAATGGACAATGACCCCAAGCATACTTCCACACTTGTGGCAAAATGGCTTAAGGACAACAAAGTCAAGGTATTAGAGTGGCCATCACAAAGCCCTGACCTCAATTCTATAGACAATTTGTGGGCAGAACTGAAAAAGCGTGTGCGAGCAAGGAGGCCTACAAACCTGACTCTGTTACACCAGCTCTGTCAGGAGGAATGGGCCAAAATTCACCCAACTTATTGTGGGAAGCTTGTGGAAGGTTACCCGAAACGTTTGACCCAAGTTAAACAATTTAGTGGCAATGCTACCAAATACTAATGGTGTAAACTTCTGACCCACTGGGAATGTGATGAAGGAAATAAAAGCTGAAATAAATAATTCTCTCTACTATTATTCTTACATTTCACATTCTTAAAATAAAGTGGTGATCCTAACTGACCTAAGACAGGGAAATTTTACTTGGATTAAATATCAGGAATTGTGAAAACCTGAGTTTAAATGTATTTGGCTAAGGTGTATGTAAGCTTCCGACTTCAACTATACCTCGTCGGCTTGTTGTTGTGTGTTTACATTTACATTTAAGTCATTTAGCAGACGCTCTTATCCAGAGCGACTTACAAATTGTGTTCTATGTGAGAAAGAAATGAGTCTCGAAATGCATTGAAGTTACGAGTGCCATAGGGAGGGAAACATGCATACTAACAAGCAGTCAATGCACAACAATTATTTTAATCATGGGGAAAACAGTAGATTCATTGGCTTTTATTAAAGAGAGGAGGGTCCCAGCTTTCCATTCTTACTTTATTTATTTCTCAACTCCTAAACATGCGTCCACCCTGCCTCAAAATCATGTTTTGGGAGTGATTTTTTTTATTTAAATGAGACAGATTACACTTTTAGAGTAGTGGCAACCAGGGAAAATGGTGACTTAAAGTGGTTTCTGTGAGAAGTACAGGCAGGGGGTGCGTTACCCCGGGTGATGGTTTACCCCACGTTACCCTAACAGATAAGCCTACATTATATGGGACATCAAATGCCTCAATAGGATGCTATCTAGTTAAAAGATGACATCTGAGATCTAGCTGGTGATTAGACCAATAGGGGAAATGCAGATAGACAACCCCATTGCTTCAGCCTAGTTATTTATAGCCACCATGCTGCGTCAGTTAGGCTACAGGTGATCATGCCTATTGCTAACAGCATGCCTGATAGTATGGACTAGAGGTCGGACGATTATGAGTTTTCAACGCCGATACCGATTATTGGAGGACCAAAAAAAAGCCGATGCCGATTATTATATATATATATTTGTAATAATGACAATTACAACAATACTGAATGAACAATGAACACTTTTACTTTAACTTAATATAATACATCAATATAATCAATTTAGTCTCAAATAAATAATGAAACATGTTCAATTTGGTTTAAATAATGACGCTCTTGAAAAAGAGATTTTAAATCTCAATGAGCCCTTCCTGGTTAAATTAAGGTTAAATATGATTTTTTATTCATTCATTTTGGAGTACAATATCCTTTTAAAAAGTCAACAGAACTGAGCTTCTCAGTCATTCTACATACAAATGATCTGGGAGGTCATTTTTATGTAGCAGGACGGAGAAGCAGCCTTTTCCCCCACTGCTACACACTTTTCCAGAGGAAATAGAACCATGTGGTTAGTCAGCCAGTGACATCTCCAGTGCCACTGACCCTTACCCAGAGTTCTAGTGGATTTACATTGGACATTTTGGTCATTTAGCAGACGCTCTTATCCAGAGCGACTTGCAGACAGTGGAGAGGTGTGTAGGCTACTACTACTCCTGTCTGTCTGTCTGCCTGTCTGACTGAGTGTACTGTACTGTGCTGTATTCTGTCCTGCCAGAGGGAGGAGGAGGATGGAGATATGGATAGTTATCAGGTATACTGTAACTCCTCAGTCTGTTGCTGCTGCTGCTGCTGCTGCTACTGCTACTGCTGCTGCATGATGGACGATGCTGCCTCCTACTACAGCGAGGGTAGCAACATTCCCATAACTTAAAAAACTAAAATCCTAGGTTTTCCAGATTGAATAAACAGGAAATCCAGGCATCGTCCAACTGGGATTTCTGGAAAACCTTGGAATTGTTATAGATTTCCCAGAAAAGTTAAACCCTAACTACTGCCAATGATGACGAGGCATGGTGGATGGAAACCAGCTTCTGGTCATGTGCTTGCAGACTGTGGGCGTCACTAAGAAGGGTGCGCAGGGGGTGGGAAACAGGAGACAGGAGCCTAGAGGAGTAGGGGGTAGGAGACAGGAGGCTAGAGGAGTAGGAGACAGGAGGCTAGAGGAGTAGGGCGTAGGAGACAGGAGACTAGAGGAGTAGGGGGTAGGAGACTAGAGGAGTAGGGGGTAGGAGGCTAGAGGAGTAGGGGGTAGGAGACTAGAGGAGTAGTGGGTAGGAGACAGGAGGCTAGCGGAGTAGGGGGTAGGAGACAGGAGGCTAGCGGAGTATGAGACATGAGGCTAGAGGAGTAGGGGGTAGGAGACAGGAGGCTAGAGGAGTAGGGGGTAGGAGACAGGAGGCTAGAGGAGTAGGGGGTAGGAGACAGGAGGCTAGAGGAGTAGGGGGTGGGAGACAGGAGACTAGAGGGGTAGGAGACAGGAGGAGTAGGGGGTAGGAGACAGGAGACTAGAGGGGTAGGGGGTAGGAGACAGGAGACTAGAGGGGTAGGGGGTAGGAGGCTAGAGGAGTAGGAGACAGGAGACTAGAGGGGTAGGGGGTAGGAAACAGGAGACTAGAGGAGTAGGAGACAGGAGGCTAGAGGAGTAGGGGGTAGGAGACAGGAGGCTAGAGGTGTAGGGGGTAGGAGACAGGAGACTTGAGGAGTAGGGGGTGGGAGACAGGAGACTAGAGGGGTAGGAGACAGGAGACTAGAGGGGTAGGGGGGAGGAGACTAGAGGAGTAGGGGGTAGGAGACAGGAGGCTAGAGGAGTAGGAGACAGGAGACTAGAGGAGTAGGGGGTAGGAGACAGGAGACTAGAGGAGTAGGGGGTAGGAGACAGGAGACTAGAGGAGTAGGGGGTAGGAGACAGAAGACTAGAAGAGTAGGGTTAGGAGACAGGAGGCTAGAGGAGTAGGGGTTAGGAGACAGAAGACTAGAAGAGTAGGGTTAGGAGACAGGAGGCTAGAGGAGTAGGGGTAGGAGACAGGAGGCTAGAGGAGTAGGGGGTAGGAGACAGGAGACTAGAGGAGTAGGGGGTAGGAGACAGGAGACTAGAGGAGTAGGGGGTAGGAGACAGGAGACTAGAGGAGTAGGGGGTGGGAGACAGGAGACTAGAGGAGTAGGGGGTGGGAGACAGGAGACTAGATGGGTAGGGGGGAGTAGACTAGAGGGGTAGGGGGGAGGAGACAGGAGACTAGAGGGGTAGGAGACAGGAGGCTAGAGGAGTAGGGGGTAGTTTTCCCTAGTCAGGTCTAGTGGTCAGGACAAACTCCTGGTCCTAGGTCCGGCCTCACAGAGCAGAACATGATTGGATAATGTTGTGCACTTTTGGAGGAGATCTCTTGCCTCTAAGCACAATTTTGGACACGGATGGC
>NC_074702.1:5540617-5570935 GCF_029448725.1 Salvelinus fontinalis
AGTGAATCAACAGTTAACATGATCTAACATCAGACTCTGTGTGTCTCTGTCACCTCTACAGCAACCTGACAGTGAATCAACAGTTAACAGGATCTAACATCAGACTCTGTGTGTCTCTGTCACCTCTACAGCAGACAACCTGACAGTGAATCAACAGTTAACATGATCTAACATCAGACTCTGTGTGTCTCTGTCACCTCTACAGCAACCTGACAGTGAATCAACAGTTAACATGATCTAACATCAGACTCTGTGTCTCTGTCACCTCTCCAGCAGACAACCTGACAGTGAATCAACAGTTAACATGATCTAACATCAGACTCTGTGTCTCTGTCACCTCTACAGCAACCTGACAGTGAATCAACAGTTAACATGATCTAACATCAGACTCTGTGTGTCTCTGTCACCTCTACAGCAACCTGACAGTGAATCAACAGTTAACAGGATCTAACATCAGACTCTGTGTGTCTCTGTCACCTCTACAGCAACCTGACAGTGAATCAACAGTTAACATGATCTAACATCAGACTCTGTGTCTCTGTCACCTCTCCAGCAGACAACCTGACAGTGAATCAACAGTTAACATGATCTAACATCAGACTCTGTGTGTCTCTGTCACCTCTACAGCAACCTGACAGTGAATCAACAGTTAACAGGATCTAACATCAGACTCTGTGTGTCTCTGTCACCTCTACAGCAGACAACCTGACAGTGAATCAACAGTTAACATGATCTAACATCAGACTCTGTGTGTCTCTGTCACCTCTACAGCAACCTGACAGTGAATCAACAGTTAACATGATCTAACATCAGACTCTGTGTCTCTGTCACCTCTCCAGCAGACAACCTGACAGTGAATCAACAGTTAACATGATCTAACATCAGACTCTGTGTCTCTGTCACCTCTACAGCAACCTGACAGTGAATCAACAGTTAACATGATCTAACATCAGACTCTGTGTGTCTCTGTCACCTCTACAGCAACCTGACAGTGAATCAACAGTTAACAGGATCTAACATCACACTCTGTGTGTCTCTGTCACCTCTACAGCAACCTGACAGTGAATCAACAGTTAACATGATCTAACATCAGACTCTGTGTCTCTGTCACCTCTCCAGCAGACAACCTGACAGTGAATCAACAGTTAACATGATCTAACATCAGACTCTGTGTCTCTGTCACCTCTACAGCAAC
This sequence comes from Salvelinus fontinalis, assembly GCF_029448725.1. Lineage (NCBI taxonomy): Eukaryota > Metazoa > Chordata > Actinopteri > Salmoniformes > Salmonidae > Salvelinus > Salvelinus fontinalis. Next base: position 5,541,813 of record NC_074702.1, read on the forward strand.
CTGACAGTGAATCAACAGTTAACATGATCTAACATCAGACTCTGTGTGTCTCTGTCACCTCTCCAGCAACCTGACAGTGAATCAACAGTTAACATGATCTAACATCAGACTCTGTGTGTCTCTGTCACCTCTACAGCAACCTGACAGTGAATCAACAGTTAACATGATCTAACATCAGACTCTGTGTCTCTGTCACCTCTCCAGCAGACAACCTGACAGTGAATCAACAGTTAACATGATCTAACATCAGACTCTGTGTGTCTCTGTCACCTCTACAGCAACCTGACAGTGAATCAACAGTTAACATGATCTAACATCAGACTCTGTGTCTCTGTCACCTCTCCAGCAGACAACCTGACAGTGAATCAACAGTTAACAGGATCTAACATCAGACTCTGTGTGTCTCTGTCACCTCTCCAGCAACCTGACAGTGAATCAACAGTTAACATGATCTAACATCAGACTCTGTGTGTCTCTGTCACCTCTACAGCAACCTGACAGTGAATCAACAGTTAACATGATCTAACATCAGACTCTGTGTCTCTGTCACCTCTACAGCAACCTGACAGTGAATCAACAGTTAACATGATCTAACATCAGACTCTGTGTCTCTGTCACCTCTACAGCAGACAACCTGACAGTGAATCAACAGTTAACATGATCTAACATCAGACTCTGTGTCTCTGTCACCTCTACAGCAACCTGACAGTGAATCAACAGTTAACATGATCTAACATCAGACTCTGTGTGTCTCTGTCACCTCTCCAGCAGACAACCTGACAGTGAATCAACAGTTAACATGATCTAACATCAGACTCTGTGTGTCTCTGTCACCTCTACAGCAACCTGACAGTGAATCAACAGTTAACATGATCTAACATCAGACTCTGTGTCTCTGTCACCTCTACAGCAACCTGACAGTGAATCAACAGTTAACATGATCTAACATCAGACTCTGTGTCTCTGTCACCTCTACAGCAGACAACCTGACAGTGAATCAACAGTTAACATGATCTAACATCAGACTCTGTGTCTCTGTCACCTCTACAGCAACCTGACAGTGAATCAACAGTTAACATGATCTAACATCAGACTCTGTGTGTCTCTGTCACCTCTACAGCAACCTGACAGTGAATCAACAGTTAACAGGATCTAACATCAGACTCTGTGTGTCTCTGTCACCTCTCCAGCAGACAACCTGACAGTGAATCAACAGTTAACAGGATCTAACATCAGACTCTGTGTGTCTCTGTCACCTCTACAGCAACCTGACAGTGAATCAACAGTTAACATGATCTAACATCAGACTCTGTGTGTCTCTGTCACCTCTACAGCAACCTGACAGTGAATCAACAGTTAACATGATCTAACATCAGACTCTGTGTCTCTGTCACCTCTACAGCAACCTGACAGTGAATCAACAGTTAACATGATCTAACATCAGACTCTGTGTCTCTGTCACCTCTACAGCAGACAACCTGACAGTGAATCAACAGTTAACATGATCTAACATCAGACTCTGTGTCTCTGTCACCTCTACAGCAACCTGACAGTGAATCAACAGTTAACATGATCTAACATCAGACTCTGTGTGTCTCTGTCACCTCTACAGCAACCTGACAGTGAATCAACAGTTAACAGGATCTAACATCAGACTCTGTGTGTCTCTGTCACCTCTCCAGCAGACAACCTGACAGTGAATCAACAGTTAACAGGATCTAACATCAGACTCTGTGTGTCTCTGTCACCTCTACAGCAACCTGACAGTGAATCAACAGTTAACATGATCTAACATCAGACTCTGTGTCTCTGTCACCTCTACAGCAGACAACCTGACAGTGAATCAACAGTTAACATGATCTAACATCAGACTCTGTGTCTCTGTCACCTCTACAGCAGACAACCTGACAGTGAATCAACAGTTAACAGGATCTAACATCAGACTCTGTGTGTCTCTGTCACCTCTACAGCAACCTGACAGTGAATCAACAGTTAACATGATCTAACATCAGACTCTGTGTCTCTGTCACCTCTCCAGCAACCTGACAGTGAATCAACAGTTAACAGGATCTAACATCAGACTCTGTGTCTCTGTCACCTCTCCAGCAACCTGACAGTGAATCAACAGTTAACAGGATCTAACATCAGACTCTGTGTGTCTCTGTCACCTCTCCAGCAGACAACCTGACAGTGAATCAACAGTTAACAGGATCTAACATCAGACTCTGTGTGTCTCTGTCACCTCTCCAACAGACAACCTGACAGTGAATCAACAGTTAACATGATCTAACATCAGACTCTGTGTGTCTCTGTCACCTCTACAGCAACCTGACAGTGAATCAACAGTTAACATGATCTAACATCAGACTCTGTGTGTCTCTGTCACCTCTACAGCAACCTGACAGTGAATCAACAGTTAACATGATCTAACATCAGACTCTGTGTGTCTCTGTCACCTCTACAGCAACCTGACAGTGAATCAACAGTTAACATGATCTAACATCAGACTCTGTGTGTCTCTGTCACCTCTACAGCAACCTGACAGTGAATCAACAGTTAACATGATCTAACATCAGACTCTGTGTCACTGTCACCTCTCCAGCAACCTGACAGTGAATCAACAGTTAATATGATCTAACATCAGACTCTGTGTCTCTGTCACCTCTACAGCAACCTGACAGTGAATCAACAGTTAACATGATCTAACATCAGACTCTGTGTGTCTCTGTCACCTCTACAGCAGACAACCTGACAGTGAATCAACAGTTAACATGATCTAACATCAGACTCTGTGTGTCTCTGTCACCTCTACAGCAACCTGACAGTGAATCAACAGTTAACATGATCTAACATCAGACTCTGTGTCTCTGTCACCTCTACAGCAACCTGACAGTGAATCAACAGTTAATATGATCTAACATCAGACTCTGTGTGTCTCTGTCACCTCTACAGCAACCTGACAGTGAATCAACAGTTAATATGATCTAACATCAGACTCTGTGTCTCTGTCACCTCTACAGCAGACAACCTGACAGTGAATCAACAGTTAACAGGATCTAACATCAGACTCTGTGTGTCTCTGTCACCTCTACAGCAACCTGACAGTGAATCAACAGTTAACAGGATCTAACATCAGACTCTGTGTCTCTGTCACCTCTACAGCAGACAACCTGACAGTGAATCAACAGTTAACATGATCTAACATCAGACTCTGTGTGTCTCTGTCACCTCTACAGCAACCTGACAGTGAATCAACAGTTAACATGATCTAACATCAGACTCTGTGTGTCTCTGTCACCTCTACAGCAGACAACCTGACAGTGAATCAACAGTTAACATGATCTAACATCAGACTCTGTGTGTCTCTGTCACCTCTACAGCAACCTGACAGTGAATCAACAGTTAACATGATCTAACATCAGACTCTGTGTGTCTCTGTCACCTCTCCAGCAGACAACCTGACAGTGAATCAACAGTTAACATGATCTAACATCAGACTCTGTGTGTCTCTGTCACCTCTCCAACAGACAACCTGACAGTGAATCAACAGTTAACATGATCTAACATCAGACTCTGTGTGTCTCTGTCACCTCTCCAACAGACAACCTGACAGTGAATCAACAGTTAACATGATCTAACATCAGACTCTGTGTGTCTCTGTCACCTCTACAGCAGACAACCTGACAGTGAATCAACAGTTAACATGATCTAACATCAGACTCTGTGTGTCTCTGTCACCTCTACAGCAACCTGACAGTGAATCAACAGTTAACATGATCTAACATCAGACTCTGTGTGTCTCTGTCACCTCTACAGCAGACAACCTGAAAGTGAATCAACAGTTAACATGATCTAACATCAGACTCTGTGTGTCTCTGTCACCTCTCCAGCAGACAACCTGACAGTGAATCAACAGTTAACGGGACCCAACGCTGCCGGGGTTAACTCTATCCTGCCCAAGGAGCACGGCAGCCAGTTTTTCTACCTGCCAATCATCAGACACAGTGATGACGAGGTAGAGTACTGTGTGTGTGTGTGTCTGTGTGTGTGTGTGTGGATGTGTTTAACTATTCTTGTGGGGACCAGAAGTCCCACAAAAAAATATTGTGGGGAGCAAATTTTTTTCTGACCTACTGGGAACATTTTGTTGGTCCCCACGAGGTCAAATGCTATTTCTATGGGGTTTAGGGTTAAGGTTACGTTAAGGGTTAGGAGCTAGGGTTAGGATCTAGGTTTAGCGTTAAGAGCTAGGGTTAGGTTTAGGGTTAGGAGCTAGGGTTGGGTTTAGGGTTAGGAGCTAGGGTTAGGTTTAGGGTTAGGAGCTAGGGTTAGGTTTAGGGTTAAGGTTAAGTTAAGGTTAGGAGCTAGGGTTATGGTTAGGAGCTAGGGTTAGGTTTAGGAACTAGGGTTAGGAGCTAGGTTTAGGTTTAGGAACTAGGGATAGGAGCTAAGTTTAGGGTTAGGAGCTAGGGTTAGGAACTAGGGTTAGATTTAGGGTTAAGGTTAGGAGCTAGGGTTAGGTTTAAGGTTAAGGTTAGGTCAGGGTAAAAGTACGGGTTAGGGGTTAGGGGTTAGGGGAAATTTGATTTTGAATTAGACTGAATTGTGTGTCCCCACAAGGTTAGCTGTACAAGAGGGAGTGTGCGCGCGTGCACTGGCCACTTCCCATTTTCCAGAAATCCTGGTTGGAAGATTTCCGCAATCAGGAGGAAATATGCAGGAAACCCAGAAGTCCTCCAATCAGGATTTTGTGAAACCTGAGAATAATTTTGGGAAACTTACTGGAATTTTGCAACCCTAAGAATAATAGTTGTGAGTGTTTTCCACCGTGCAGTGTAGCGTGTAAATACCTCCTGTCATCTGTCCTCCTGCCACCAGGTGTCAGTGGTGTGCTCCTGGGACTCATCCATCCACGACTCTGTGCACCTAAACCGCGTGACGTCACCCAACGAGCGTATCTACGTGATCATTAAAGCCACGGTGCAGCTCAGCCATCCTGCCTCCATGGAACTGGTGGTCCGCAAGAGGATCGCTGTCAACATCTACAACAAACAGGTCTGCACTGACTGGACTGGAGACACACACACACAGACTGACAGACACACACACACACAGACTGACAGACACACACACACACACAGACTGACAGACACACACACAGACTGACACACAGACTGACAGACAGACACACACACAGACTGACAGACAGACAAACATCTGTCAACATCTACAACAAACAGCACTGACCGGCCTGGTGACTACTGACATGGCTGACAGCACATAATTAGATTAGATTTGAGAAACAGCCCGGTTTCCCCGACCCAGATTAAGCCTAGTCCTGACTAACAGGCATGCTAGGACTGGGTTTCACCTCTGTCCGGGAATCCGGCCCTGTAACTCTCTCTGTCTTGCAGCCTCTTACTCAATGTGCAGAACAGGCAGGCTTTCATGAGGATGCCTTAAAATATAGTCTTTTTTTATTCCATGTTATTTTTCTCTGCCGTAGAGCTTCACCCAGAGTCTGAAGAGACGGATGTCCTTGAAGAACACACTGTACTCCTGTGGAGTCACCTATGAGATCCTGTCAAATATACCAAAGGTAAACAGCCTCACTGTTACTGTGTGACGTCAGTGTGTTAAATATACCAAAGGTAAACAGCTTCACTGTTACTGTGTGATGTCAGTGTGTTAAATATACCAACAATAACTAGTCTAAACCATCTGCAGGGGACTAGTATCCAAATAAAGTTACAAACTATTTTTATTTCCATTTTTGGTTTCCAGAGATAATGGTAAAATAAAAGTATTGTTCATTCATTTTTTTTAAGGAGTGAGGGAGTCCTCCTTCTCACATGTTTTAGGTTTATTTAATAGGACAGGTTGTATTTTATATCAAGTCAAAGGTTATGTGTCACATGTTGGTAGACAACAGGTGTAGACTAACTGTGAAATGCTTCCTTACGGGTCCTTTTCCAACAATGCAGAATTAAAGATAAAATAAAACATTGTGACAGTGAATAACAAGTACAAATAACAAGTACAAATAACATGGTTATCTATATACAGGAAGTAGAAAATAACATGGCTATATACAGGAATTAGGAAATAACATGGCTATATACAGGAAGTAGAAAATAACATGGCTATATACAGGAATTAGGAAATAACATGGCTATATACAGGAAGTAGAAAATAACATGGCTATATACAGGAAGTAGAAAATAACATGGCTATATACAGGGAATAGAAAATAACATGGCTATATACAGGAAGTAGAAAATAACATGGCTATCTATATACAGGGAGTAGAAAATAACATGACTACATTGTTAAATCTCTTAGACAGCTATACCACCCTAGGACACAGTTTGGTTAACTTTCTTAGACAGCTTTACCACCCTAGGACACAGTTTGGTTAACTTTCTTAGACAGCTTTACCACCCTAGGACACAGTTTGGTAAACTCTCTTAGACAGCTTTACCACCCTAGGACACAGTTTGGTAAACTCTCTTAGACAGCTTTACCACCCTAGGACACAGTTTGGTTAACTCTCATAGATAGCTATACCACCCTAGGACACAGTTTGGTTAACTTTCTTAGACAGCTTTACCACCCTAGGACACAGTTTGGTTAACTTTCTTAGACAGCTTTACCACCCTAGGACACAGTTTGGTTAACTTTCTTAGACAGCTTTACCACCCTAGGACACAGTTTGGTTAACTTTCTTAGACAGCTTTACCACCCTAGGACACAGTTTGGTAAACTCTCTTAGACAGCTTTACCACCCTAGGACACAGTTTGTTTAACTTTCTAAGACAGCTATACCACCCTAGGACACCGTTTGGTTAACTCTCATAGACAGCTTTACCACCCTAGGACACAGTTTGGTTAACTTTCTTAGACAGCTTTACCACCCTAGGACACAGTTTGGTTAACTTTCTTAGACAGCTATACCACCCTAGGACACAGTTTGGTTAACTTTCTTAGACAGCTTTACCACCCTAGGACACAGTTTGGTTAACTCTCTTATAATATAATCATATTGTGTTGTATTGTAATATATCATATTGTGTTGTATATTAATATGATGATATTGTAACGTTCGTCGTTAAGGGTAGACCAAGGCGCAGCGTGATTTGGGTTCATCATACTGTATTTAAATGTGAACCAGCGAAAAAAACAATAAACAACACAACGAACGAAAACCTTCTTCTTGCAAAATACATGCAACCAAACAAAGACAAGATCCCACAACTGAAGTTGGGAAAAAGGGCTGCCTAAGTATGATCCCCAATCAGAGACAACGATAGACAGCTGCCTCTGATTGGGAACCATACTAGGCCAACAAAGAAAAAGCTAACATAGATATACAAAAACTAGAGTACCCACCCTAGTCACACCCTGACCTAATCAACATATAGAGAATAACATAACAGGGCTCTCTAAGGTCAGGGCGTGACAAATATTGGGTTGTATTGTAATATGATAATATTGTGTTGTATTGTAATATGATAATATTGTGTTGTATTGTAATATGATAATATTGTGTTGTATTGTAATATGATAATATTGTGTTGTATTGTAATATGATAATATTGTGTTGTATTGTAATATGATAATATTGTGTTGTATTGTAATATGATAATATTGTGTTGTATTGTAATATGATAATATTGTGTTGTATTGTAATATGATAATGTTGTCTTGTATTGTAATATGATAATGTTGTATTCAGGCGTCTGAGGAGCCTGAGGAGAGAGAGACTCTGGCCCTGATGGCAGCGAGGGCAGACGGTGAGGAGAGTCAGGATGGACAGACCTACATAGAGCAATACACCAGAGGACTTCTGGAGGTGGAGAATATACTGAGCCTGGAGAGACTCAGACAGGTGCCTCTCACACACACACACTTCACACACACACAATTCACACACTACACACACACACAGTTCACGCTGTTGAATCGTACTGCCTCTTGCTGTTACACATGGTAAATTATGTTATTTTCGTCCATGAGTTTAGATGTGTGTGAATCCTGTGTGGTTTGTGTAACGGCAGTTTCTAGATGGATCACTGCCATCCACATTTCTCTCTGGGGACAATAAAGTTTGTTTGATTGATGTCATCAGGCGGTGACGGTGAAGGAAGCTCTGTCTGTTAAAGGGAGAAACATCAGAAGGAGCTTCAGCACCCCCAACGTACAGCACGTAAGACACACACACACACACACCAGCACCCCCAACGTACAGCACGTAAGACACACACACACACACACCAGCACCCCCAACGTACAGCACGTAAGACACACACACACACACCAGCACCCCCAACGTACAGCACGTAAGACACACACACACACACACCAGCACCCCCAACGTACAGCACGTAAGACACACACACACACCAGCACACCCAACATACAGCACGTAAGACACACACACACACACACACCAGCACCGCCAACGTACAGCACGTAAGACACACACACACACACACACCAGCACCCCCAACGTACAGCACGTAAGACACACACACACACCAGCACCCCCAACATACAGCACGTAAGACACACACACACACACACACCAGCACCGCCAACGTACAGCACGTAAGACACACACACACACACACACCAGCACCCCCAACGTACAGCACGTAAGACACACACACACACCAGCACCCCCAACATACAGCACGTAAGACACACACACACACACCAGCACCCCCAACGTACAGCACGTAAGACACACACACACACACACACCAGCACCCCCAACGTACAGCACGTAAGACACACACACACACCAGCACCCCCAACATACAGCACGTAAGACACACACACACACACCAGCACCGCCAACGTACAGCACGTAAGACACACACACACACACACACCAGCACCCCCAACGTACAGCACGTAAGACACACACACACACCAGCACCCCCAACGTACAGCACGTAAGACACACACACACACCAGCACCCCCAACGTACAGCACGTAAGACACACACACACACACACACCAGCACCCCCAACGTACAGCACGTAAGACACACACACACACACACACCAGCACCCCCAACGTACAGCACGTAAGACACACACACACACACACACCAGCACCCCCAACGTACAGCACGTAAGACACACACACACACACACACCAGCACCCCCAACGTACAGCACGTAAGACACACACACACACACACACCAGCACCCCCAACGTACAGCACGTAAGACACACACACACACACACACCAGCACCCCCAACATACAGCACGTAAGACACACACACACACCAGCACCCCCAACGTACAGCACGTAAGACACACACACACACACACACCAGCACCCCCAACGTACAGCACGTAAGACACACACACACCAGCACCCCCAACGTACAGCACGTAAGACACACACACACACACACACCAGCACCCCCAACGTACAGCACGTAAGACACACACACACACCAGCACCCCCAACATACAGCACGTAAGACACACACACACACACCAGCACCGCCAACGTACAGCACGTAAGACACACACACACACACACACCAGCACCCCCAACGTACAGCACGTAAGACACACACACACACCAGCACCCCCAACGTACAGCACGTAAGACACACACACACACCAGCACCCCCAACGTACAGCACGTAAGACACACACACACACACACACCAGCACCCCCAACGTACAGCACGTAAGACACACACACACACACACACCAGCACCCCCAACGTACAGCACGTAAGACACACACACACACACACACCAGCACCCCCAACGTACAGCACGTAAGACACACACACACACACCAGCACCCCCAACGTACAGCACGTAAGACACACACACACACACACACCAGCACCCCCAACGTACAGCACGTAAGACACACACACACACACACACCAGCACCCCCAACATACAGCACGTAAGACACACACACACACCAGCACCCCCAACGTACAGCACGTAAGACACACACACACACACACACCAGCACCCCCAACGTACAGCACGTAAGACACACACACACACACACACCAGCACCCCCAACGTACAGCACGTAAGACACACACACACACACACACCAGCACCCCCAACATACAGCACGTAAGACACACACACACACCAGCACCCCCAACGTACAGCACGTAAGACACACACACACACACACACCAGCACCCCCAACGTACAGCACGTAAGACACACACACACACCAGCACCCCCAACGTACAGCACGTAAGACACACACACACACACCAGCACCCCCAACGTACAGCACGTAAGACACACACACACACCAGCACCCCCAACATACAGCACGTAAGACACACACACACACACACACCAGCACCCCCAACGTACAGCACGTAAGACACACACACACACCAGCACCCCCAACGTACAGCACGTAAGACACACACACACACCAGCACCCCCAACGTACAGCACGTAAGACACACACACACACACACACCAGCACCCCCAACGTACAGCACGTAAGACACACACACACACACCAGCACCCCCAACGTACAGCACGTAAGACACACACACACACACACACCAGCACCCCCAACGTACAGCACGTAAGACACACACACACACCAGCACCCCCAACGTACAGCACGTAAGACACACACACACACACACACCAGCACCCCCAACGTACAGCACGTAAGACACACACACACACACACACCAGCACCCCCAACGTACAGCACGTAAGACACACACACACACACCAGCACCCCCAACATACAGCACGTAAGACACACACACACACCAGCACCCCCAACGTACAGCACGTAAGACACACACACACACACACACCAGCACCGCCAACGTACAGCACGTAAGACACACACACACACACACACCAGCACCCCCAACGTACAGCACGTAAGACACACACACACACACACACCAGCACCCCCAACGTACAGCACGTAAGACACACACACACACCAGCACCCCCAACGTACAGCACGTAAGACACACACACACACCAGCACCCCCAACGTACAGCACGTAAGACACACACACACACCAGCACCCCCAACATACAGCACGTAAGACACACACACACACACACACACCAGCACCCCCAACGTACAGCACGTAAGACACACACACACACACACCAGCACCCCCAACGTACAGCACGTAAGACACACACACACACACACCAGCACCCCCAACGTACAGCACGTAAGACACACACACACACACACCAGCACCCCCAACGTACAGCACGTAAGACACACACACACACCAGCACCCCCAACGTACAGCACGTAAGACACACACACACACACACCAGCACCCCCAACGTACAGCACGTAAGACACACACACACACACCAGCACCCCCAACGTACAGCACGTAAGACACACACACACACACCAGCACCCCCAACGTACAGCACGTAAGACACACACACACACACCAGCACCCCCAACGTACAGCACGTAAGACACACACACACACCAGCACCCCCAACGTACAGCACGTAAGACACACACACACACACCAGCACCCCCAACGTACAGCACGTAAGACACACACACACACCAGCACCCCCAACGTACAGCACGTAAGACACACACACACACACCAGCACCCCCAACGTACAGCACGTAAGACACACACACACACCAGCACCCCCAACGTACAGCACGTAAGACACACACACACACACCAGCACCCCCAACGTACAGCACGTAAGACACACACACACACACACCAGCACCCCCAACGTACAGCACGTAAGACACACACACACACACCAGCACCCCCAACGTACAGCACGTAAGACACACACACACACACCAGCACCCCCAACGTACAGCACGTAAGACACACACACACACACACCAGCACCCCCAACGTACAGCACGTAAGACACACACACACACACCAGCACCCCCAACGTACAGCACGTAAGACACACACACACACACACACCAGCACCCCCAACGTACAGCACGTAAGACACACACACACACACCAGCACCCCCAACGTACAGCACGTAAGACACACACACACACACCAGCACCCCCAACGTACAGCACGTAAGACACACACACACACACCAGCACCCCCAACGTACAGCACGTAAGACACACACACACACACACACACCAGCACCCCCAACGTACAGCACGTAAGACACACACACACACACCAGCACCCCCAACGTACAGCACGTAAGACACACACACACACACCAGCACCCCCAACGTACAGCACGTAAGACACACACACACACACCAGCACCCCCAACGTACAGCACGTAAGACACACACACACACACACACACCAGCACCCCCAACGTACAGCACGTAAGACACACACACACACACCAGCACCCCCAACGTACAGCACGTAAGACACACACACACACACACACCAGCACCCCCAACGTACAGCACGTAAGACACACACACACACCAGCACCCCCAACATACAGCACGTAAGACACACACACACACACCAGCACCGCCAACGTACAGCACGTAAGACACACACACACACCAGCACCCCCAACGTACAGCACGTAAGACACACACACACACCAGCACCCCCAACGTACAGCACGTAAGACACACACACACACCAGCACCCCCAACGTACAGCACGTAAGACACACACACACACACACACCAGCACCCCCAACGTACAGCACGTAAGACACACACACACACACACACCAGCACCCCCAACGTACAGCACGTAAGACACACACACACACACACACCAGCACCCCCAACGTACAGCACGTAAGACACACACACACACACACACCAGCACCCCCAACGTACAGCACGTAAGACACACACACACACACACACCAGCACCCCCAACGTACAGCACGTAAGACACACACACACACACACACCAGCACCCCCAACATACAGCACGTAAGACACACACACACACCAGCACCCCCAACGTACAGCACGTAAGACACACACACACACACACACCAGCACCCCCAACGTACAGCACGTAAGACACACACACACCAGCACCCCCAACGTACAGCACGTAAGACACACACACACACACCAGCACCCCCAACGTACAGCACGTAAGACACACACACACACCAGCACCCCCAACATACAGCACGTAAGACACACACACACACACCAGCACCGCCAACGTACAGCACGTAAGACACACACACACACACACACCAGCACCCCCAACGTACAGCACGTAAGACACACACACACACCAGCACCCCCAACGTACAGCACGTAAGACACACACACACACCAGCACCCCCAACGTACAGCACGTAAGACACACACACACACACACACCAGCACCCCCAACGTACAGCACGTAAGACACACACACACACACACACCAGCACCCCCAACGTACAGCACGTAAGACACACACACACACACACACCAGCACCCCCAACGTACAGCACGTAAGACACACACACACACACACACCAGCACCCCCAACGTACAGCACGTAAGACACACACACACACACACACCAGCACCCCCAACGTACAGCACGTAAGACACACACACACACACACACCAGCACCCCCAACATACAGCACGTAAGACACACACACACACCAGCACCCCCAACGTACAGCACGTAAGACACACACACACACACACACCAGCACCCCCAACGTACAGCACGTAAGACACACACACACACACACACCAGCACCCCCAACGTACAGCACGTAAGACACACACACACACACACACCAGCACCCCCAACATACAGCACGTAAGACACACACACACACCAGCACCCCCAACGTACAGCACGTAAGACACACACACACACACACACCAGCACCCCCAACGTACAGCACGTAAGACACACACACACACCAGCACCCCCAACGTACAGCACGTAAGACACACACACACACACCAGCACCCCCAACGTACAGCACGTAAGACACACACACACACCAGCACCCCCAACATACAGCACGTAAGACACACACACACACACACACCAGCACCCCCAACGTACAGCACGTAAGACACACACACACACCAGCACCCCCAACGTACAGCACGTAAGACACACACACACACCAGCACCCCCAACGTACAGCACGTAAGACACACACACACACACACACCAGCACCCCCAACGTACAGCACGTAAGACACACACACACACACCAGCACCCCCAACGTACAGCACGTAAGACACACACACACACACACACCAGCACCCCCAACGTACAGCACGTAAGACACACACACACACCAGCACCCCCAACGTACAGCACGTAAGACACACACACACACACACACCAGCACCCCCAACGTACAGCACGTAAGACACACACACACACACACACCAGCACCCCCAACGTACAGCACGTAAGACACACACACACACACCAGCACCCCCAACGTACAGCACGTAAGACACACACACACACCAGCACCCCCAACGTACAGCACGTAAGACACACACACACACACACACCAGCACCGCCAACGTACAGCACGTAAGACACACACACACACACACACCAGCACCCCCAACGTACAGCACGTAAGACACACACACACACACACACCAGCACCCCCAACGTACAGCACGTAAGACACACACACACACCAGCACCCCCAACGTACAGCACGTAAGACACACACACACACCAGCACCCCCAACGTACAGCACGTAAGACACACACACACACCAGCACCCCCAACATACAGCACGTAAGACACACACACACACACACACACCAGCACCCCCAACGTACAGCACGTAAGACACACACACACACACACCAGCACCCCCAACGTACAGCACGTAAGACACACACACACACACACCAGCACCCCCAACGTACAGCACGTAAGACACACACACACACACACCAGCACCCCCAACGTACAGCACGTAAGACACACACACACACCAGCACCCCCAACGTACAGCACGTAAGACACACACACACACACACCAGCACCCCCAACGTACAGCACGTAAGACACACACACACACACCAGCACCCCCAACGTACAGCACGTAAGACACACACACACACACCAGCACCCCCAACGTACAGCACGTAAGACACACACACACACACCAGCACCCCCAACGTACAGCACGTAAGACACACACACACACCAGCACCCCCAACGTACAGCACGTAAGACACACACACACACACCAGCACCCCCAACGTACAGCACGTAAGACACACACACACACACACCAGCACCCCCAACGTACAGCACGTAAGACACACACACACACACCAGCACCCCCAACGTACAGCACGTAAGACACACACACACACACACCAGCACCCCCAACGTACAGCACGTAAGACACACACACACACACCAGCACCCCCAACGTACAGCACGTAAGACACACACACACACACACCAGCACCCCCAACGTACAGCACGTAAGACACACACACACACACCAGCACCCCCAACGTACAGCACGTAAGACACACACACACACACACACCAGCACCCCCAACGTACAGCACGTAAGACACACACACACACACCAGCACCCCCAACGTACAGCACGTAAGACACACACACACACACCAGCACCCCCAACGTACAGCACGTAAGACACACACACACACACACACCAGCACCCCCAACGTACAGCACGTAAGACACACACACACACACCAGCACCCCCAACGTACAGCACGTAAGACACACACACACACACCAGCACCCCCAACGTACAGCACGTAAGACACACACACACACACCAGCACCCCCAACGTACAGCACGTAAGACACACACACACACACACACCAGCACCCCCAACGTACAGCACGTAAGACACACACACACACACCAGCACCCCCAACGTACAGCACGTAAGACACACACACACACACCAGCACCCCCAACGTACAGCACGTAAGACACACACACACACACCAGCACCCCCAACGTACAGCACGTAAGACACACACACACACACACACCAGCACCCCCAACGTACAGCACGTAAGACACACACACACACACCAGCACCCCCAACGTACAGCACGTAAGACACACACACACACACACACCAGCACCCCCAACGTACAGCACGTAAGACAGAAATGTGTCAGTGAGAATTAGTGATCGCTTGCTGTTGTCTTCTAGACTTCCTGCAGCATAACAGATCTGATTGGCTGGGAGGATGGAGACTGGAAGGTACAGTACAGTAGGATGGTTCATTATTATAAACAGACCTGATTGGCTGGGAGGATGGAGACTGGAAGGTACAGTACAGTAGGTTCATTATTATAAACAGACCTGATTGGCTGGGAGGATGGAGACTGGAAGGTACAGTACAGTAGGATGGTTCATTATTATAAACAGACCTGATTGGCTGGGAGGATGGAGACTGGAAGGTACAGTACAGTAGGATGGTTCATTATTATAAACAGACCTGATTGGCTGGGAGGATGGAGACTGGAAGGTACAGTACAGTAGGATGGTTCATTATTATAAACAGACCTGATTGGCTGGGAGGATGGAGACTGGAAGGTACAGTACAGTAGGATGGTTCATTATTATAAACAGACCTGATTGGCTGGGAGGATGGAGACTGGAAGGTACAGTACAGTAGGTTCATTATTATAAACAGACCTGATTGGCTGGGAGGATGGAGACTGGAAGGTACAGTACAGTAGGAGGGTTCATTATTATAAACAGACCTGATTGGCTGGGAGGATGTAGACTGGAAGGTACAGTACAGTAGGATGGTTCATTATTGTAAACAGACCTGATTGGCTGGGAGGATGTAGACTGGAAGGTACAGTACAGTAGGATGGTTCATTATTATAAACAGACCTGATTGGATGGGAGAATGTAGACTGGAAGGTACAGTACAGTAGGATGGTTCATTATTATAAACAGACCTGATTGGATGGGAGAATGTAGACTGGAAGGTACAGTACAGTAGGATGGTTCATTATTATAAACAGACCTGATTGGCTGGGAGGATGTAGACTGGAAGGTACAGTACAGTAGGATGGTTCATTATTATAAACAGACCTGATTGGCTGGGAGGATGTAGACTGGAAGGTACAGTACAGTAGGATGGTTCATTATTATAAACAGACCTGATTGGCTGGGAGGATGTAGACTGGAAGGTACAGTACAGTAGGATGGTTCATTATTGTAAACAGACCTGATTGGCTGGGAGGATGTAGACTGGAAGGTACAGTACAGTAGGATGGTTCATTATTATAAACAGACCTGATTGGATGGGAGAATGTAGACTGGAAGGTACAGTACAGTAGGATGGTTCATTATTATAAACAGACCTGATTGGATGGGAGAATGTAGACTGGAAGGTACAGTACAGTAGGATGGTTCATTATTATAAACAGACCTGATTGGCTGGGAGGATGTAGACTGGAAGGTACAGTACAGTAGGATGGTTCATTATTATAAACAGACCTGATTGGCTGGGAGGATGTAGACTGGAAGGTACAGTACAGCAGGATGGTTCATTATTATAAACAGACCTGATTGGCTGGGAGGATGTAGACTGGAAGGTACAGTACAGTAGGATGGTTCATTATTGTAAACAGACCTGATTGGCTGGGAGGATGTAGACTGGAAGGTACAGTACAGTAGGATGGTTCATTATTGTAAACAGACCTGAT
Source organism: Salvelinus fontinalis (assembly GCF_029448725.1). Taxonomy (NCBI): domain Eukaryota; kingdom Metazoa; phylum Chordata; class Actinopteri; order Salmoniformes; family Salmonidae; genus Salvelinus; species Salvelinus fontinalis. Next base: position 5,559,500 of record NC_074702.1, read on the forward strand.
TGGCTGGGAGGATGGAGACTGGAAGGTACAGTACAGCAGGATGACTCTTTTTAAACAGTCTGTCTCGTGGATCTCTTACTGTAGGTCTACTGATCTAACCCATAGAATGGAAATGTCTAATAATACTGTCTGTCTGGTCTGGTCTGGTCTGGTCTGTCTGTCTGTCTGTCTGGTCCTCCTCCAGGACCATTGTGACTCTAACCTGTCTGTCTGGTCCTCCAGGACCATTGTGACTCTAACCTGTCTGTCTGGTCCTCCAGGACCATTGTGACTCTAACCTGTCTGTCTGTCTGGTCCTCCAGGACATTGTGACTCTAACCTGTCTGTCTGGTCCTCCAGGACCATTGTGACCTTCATCAGGATGTCTCTGACTGCGCTCCCCAGGACGGTGGTTCTCTGTGTGGGACGCCACTCAGAAACAAGACAGAGAATCACGGTAAACAACCACAAATCAACAACATCAAGTCCAGCTATAGTTGGGACCAGGAGGCCTGACCAGGAAACTCTTGTTTTAGATCATATTTAGGACCCTGAGTGTTTCTCAGTCAGGAAAACCTCCAGGCCATCCTGCCGTGTGAGGACTGTGAAAGGAACTCAATGGCTGGTTTCCCAGATACAGATTAAGAATAGTATAGGACTAAAAAGCATTCTAAATGTAGAATTTAAAGAGCTATGATGTTTGTTTTTACTACTGCGTTCCCGCTCAGGTCTGGTACCAGAGAGCCCCACCTTCTTCAACTCCAGTCCGTTCAAGGCCCTCTCTCCCCAGACGCCCAAGTTCCTCAAGTCTCTGCTGCCGGTCAGAGAGGAGAGCAAGACCAAGAGAGTCCTGGAGGCACGACCACTACTGGGACAGGAGGTATGGGCCACAACCATCCCTCTCTCTCTTTATCCATCCCTCCCTCTCTCTCTCTCTCTTTATCCATCCATCCCTCTCTCTTTCTCTCTTTATCCATCCATCCATCCCTCTCTCTCTCTCTTTATCCATCCATCCATCCATCCCTCTCTCTCTTTATCCATCCATCCATCCCTCTCTCTTTCTCTCTTTATCCATCCATCCATCCCTCTCTCTCTCTCTTTATCCATCCATCCCTCTCTCTCTCTCTTTATCCATCCATCCATCCCTCTCTCTCTCTCTTTATCCATCCATCCCTCTCTCTCTCTCTTTATCCATCCATCCATCTCTCTCTCTCTTTATCCATCCATCCCTCTCTCTCTCTCTTTATCCATCCATCCCTCTCTCTCTCTCTTTATCCATCCATCCCTCTCTCTCTCTCTTTATCCATCCATCCATCTCTCTCTCTCTTTATCCATCCATCCCTCTCTCTCTCTCTTTATCCATCCATCCCTCTCTCTCTCTCTTTATCCATCCATCCATCTCTCTCTCTCTTTATCCATCCATCCATCCCTCTCTCTCTCTCTTTATCCATCCATCCCTCTCTCTCTTTATCCATCCATCCATCCCTCTCTCTCTCTCTTTATCCATCCATCCCTCTCTCTCTCTCTTTATCCATCCATCCCTCTCTCTCTCTCTTTATCCATCCCTCCCTCTCTCTTTCTCTCTTTATCCATCCATCCATCCCTCTCTCTCTCTCTTTATCCATCCATCCCTCTCTCTCTCTCTTTATCCATCCATCCATCCCTCTCTCTCTCTCTTTATCCATCCATCCCTCTCTCTCTCTCTCTTTATCCATCCATCCCTCCCTCTCTCTCTCTCTTTATCCATCCATCCCTCTCTCTCTCTCTCTCTTTATCCATCCATCCATCCCTCTCTCTCTTTATCCATCCATCCCTCTCTCTCTCTCTTTATCCATCCCTCCCTCTCTCTCTTTATCCATCCATCCATCCCTCTCTCTCTCTCTTTATCCATCCATCCCTCTCTCTCTTTATCCATCCATCCCTCTCTCTTTCTCTCTTTATCCATCCATCCCTCTCTCTCTCTCTTTATCCATCCATCCCTCCCTCTCTCTCTCTCTTTATCCATCCATCCCTCTCTCTCTCTCTTTATCCATCCATCCCTCTCTCTCTCTCTTTATCCATCCCTCTCTCTCTCTCTCTCTTTATCCATCCATCCATCCCTCTCTCTCTCTTTATCCATCCCTCCCTCTCTCTCTCTCTCTTTATCCATCCATCCATCCCTCTCTCTCTCTCTTTATCCATCCCTCTCTCTCTCTCTCTCTTTATCCATCCCTCTCTCTCTCTCTTTATCCATCCCTCCCTCTCTCTCTCTCTCTTTATCCATCCATCCATCCCTCTCTCTCTCTCTTTATCCATCCCTCTCTCTCTCTCTCTCTTTATCCATCCATCCATCCCTCTCTCTCTCTTTATCCATCCCTCTCTCTCTCTCTCTCTTTATCCATCCCTCCCTCTCTCTCTCTCTCTTTATCCATCCATCCCTCTCTCTCTCTCTCTCTTTATCCATCCCTCTCTCTCTCTCTCTCTTTATCCATCCATCCATCCCTCTCTCTCTCTCTCTCTTTATCCATCCATCCCTCTCTCTCTCTCTCTCTTTATCCATCCCTCTCTCTCTCTCTCTCTTTATCCATCCCTCCCTCTCTCTCTCTCTCTTTATCCATCCATCCCTCTCTCTCTCTCTCTCTTTATCCATCCCTCTCTCTCTCTCTCTCTTTATCCATCCATCCATCCCTCTCTCTCTCTCTCTCTTTATCCATCCATCCCTCTCTCTCTCTCTCTCTTTATCCATCCCTCCCTCTCTCTCTCTCTCTTTATCCATCCCTCCCTCTCTCTCTCTCTCTTTATCCATCCATCCCTCTCTCTCTCTCTCTCTTTATCCATCCATCCATCCCTCTCTCTCTCTCTTTATCCATCCATCCATCCCTCTCTCTCTCTCTCTTTATCCATCCCTCCCTCTCTCTCTCTCTCTTTATCCATCCCTCCCTCTCTCTCTCTCTCTTTATCCATCCATCCCTCTCTCTCTCTCTCTTTATCCATCCATCCATCCCTCTCTCTCTCTCTTTATCCATCCATCCCTCCCTCTCTCTCTCTCTTTATCCATCCATCCCTCTCTCTCTCTCTTTATCCATCCATCCCTCTCTCTCTCTTTATCCATCCCTCCCTCTCTCTCTCTCTCTTTATCCATCCATCCCTCTCTCTCTCTTTATCCATCCATCCCTCTCTCTCTCTCTTTATCCATCCATCCCTCTCTCTCTCTTTATCCATCCATCCCTCTCTCTCTCTTTATCCATCCATCCCTCTCTCTCTCTTTATCCTTCCATCCCTCTCTCTCTCTCTTTATCCATCCATCCCTCTCTCTCTCTCTTTATCCATCCATCCCTCTCTCTCTCTTTATCCATCCATCCCTCTCTCTCTCTTTATCCTTCCATCCCTCTCTCTCTCTCTTTATCCATCCATCCATCCATCCCTCTCTCTCTCTCTCTCTTTATCCATCCATCCATCCCTCTCTCTCTCTCTCTTTATCCATCCATCCATCCCTCTCTCTCTCTCTTTATCCTTCCATCCCTCTCTCTCTCTCTTTATCCATCCATCCATCCATCCCTCTCTCTCTCTCTCTCTTTATCCATCCATCCATCCCTCTCTCTCTCTCTCTTTATCCATCCATCCATCCCTCTCTCTCTCTCTTTATCCATCCATCCCTCTCTCTCTCTTTATCCATCCATCCCTCTCTCTCTCTTTATCCATCCATCCCTCTCTCTCTCTTTATCCATCCATCCCTCCCTCTCTCTTTCTCTCTCTTTATCCATCCATCCATCCCTCTCTCTCTCTCTTTATCCATCCATCCATCCCTCCCTCTCTCTTTCTCTCTCTTTATCCATCCATCCCTCTCTCTCTCTCTTTATCCATCCATCCATCTCTCTCTCTAGCCATCTCTGGCCCCTTTTTATCTCTCCTCTCTTTCTTTCTGTCTTTCCTTATTTCGTTTCCTGTGTTTTGCTTCTTCATCTTATTTCTCTTCCCCTGCCATTCCCATCCTTTCTCTTCATTCAAAGTCCAGTGACATTCCTCCTTTTCTACAATGTGACAGTATGACAATACGTCAGTAGTAGTCATTGAAAACAGGACATTTTCCCCATTCTAAGTGAATCCAGTACACACAGACAGATATTTACTACATTCAACAGCTACTAATTCTACTAAACCAGTCTGATGATTGCTGATTGTTCTGACTGAATGTCATCTGCTCACATATATTTTAAATCTATTGTGTGAATGGGGAGCTCCGTACTCTAAGTCTATTGTGTGAATGGGGAGCTCCATGCTATAAATCTATTGTGTGAATGGGCAGCTCCATGCTCTAAATCTATTGTGTGAATGGGGAGCTCCATACTCTAAATCAATTGTGAATGGGCAGCTCCATGCTCTAAATCTATTGTGTGAATGGGCAGCTCCATGCTCTAAATCTATTGTGTGAATGGGGAGCTCCATGCTCTAAATATATTGTGTGAATGGGGAGCTCCATGCTCTAAATCTATTGTGAATGGGCAGCTCCATGCTCTAAATCTATTGTGTGAATGGGGAGCTCCATACTCTAAATCTATTGTGAATGGGGAGCTACATGCTCTAAATCAATTGTGTGAATGGGCAGCTCCATGCTCTAAATCTATTGTGTGAATGGGGAGCTCCATGCTCTAAATCTATTGTGTGAATGGGGAGCTACATGCTCTAAATCTATTGTGTGAATGGGCAGCTCCATGCTCTAAATCTATTGTGTGAATGGGGAGCTCCATACTCTAAATCTATTGTGTGAATGGGGAGCTCCATGCTCTAAATCTATTGTGTGAATGGGGAGCTCCATGCTCTAAATCTATTGTGTGAATGGGGAGCTCCATACTCTAAATCTATTGTGAATGGGGAGCTACATGCTCTAAATCAATTGTGTGAATGGGCAGCTCCATGCTCTAAATCTATTGTGTGAATGGGAGCTCCATACTCTAAATCTATTGTGTGAATGGGAGCTCCATACTCTAAATCTATTGTGTGAATGGGGAGCTCCATGCTCTAAATCTATTGTGTGAATGGGAGCTCCATACTCTAAATCTATTGTGTGAATGGGGAGCTCCATGCTCTAAATCTATTGTGATACCATCTCATCCAAAGCGCTGATGCGCTGCACTGAACTAGCATGACATTTAGGATGCCAACCATGTTCATCTAATACACATGCTTTTCCAGTCAATGTGGCCAGCATGTCTGTATCACCAGTTCCACTAACTAACTAACTCTACAGCCTATTGACTGTCCTGGACTGTGCATGTATGTATGTTAACTCACCTGCTCCATGCATGCCTCCTGTGTGACTCCCATCTGCAGAGCATGCGCTCCTCATGTGTGGACAGCTCCGTGCTGCTCCCCCCTCCCTGCCACGGCCATGCCCCCTGGCGCAGGCCCAGAGCGGGCAGCGAGGGCCACCGCAGCCCCTCCACCACCACCCTCACCCCCTCCACCCTCACCCTCAATACCTGCACCAGCAGGCAGCTCAGCCTCACACTGCCACACACCGCTGTAAGTCACACACACACACACACACACACACACACGCACACACACACACACACACACACACACACACACACACACACACACACACACACACACACACACACACACACACCGTGGTGCCTTGAAGTGAATTCGGCATGAAGTGCATGATGTCATCAGCTCATGTTTCTTCCCACATCATCTCAACCAACCACCACTCCATCCATGGTTATAGTCACTGTCCTCAATGCATTTTAATATCATGTGATGGTGGTAGGCTCCAGTGGTGGCTGGTGACACATTCAATCAGTAGACATCTTTGTAACAGCTGGAATGGAAAACATTGAATGGCATCAAACATATCAAACACTTATTTGATTCCATTCACTCCATTCAAGCCCCCTCACCAGCCTCCATGATAGGCTCCCCTGATAGGCTCCGCTGATAGGCTCCCCTGATAGGCTCCTCTGCAGAAAGAAACAGTAGCTGACATTGTCTCTGGTGGGTTCTGTCCTGTGTCCCTGTCTGTCCCTGTGTAATGTCTGTCCTGTGTCCATGTCTGTCCCTGTGTAATGTCTGTCCTGTGTCCCTGTCTGTCTGTGTGGTGTCTGCCCTGTGTCCCTGTCTGTCCCTGTGTAATGTCTGTCCTGTGTCCCTGTCTGTCCCTGTGTGGTGTCTGTCCTGTGTCCCTGTCTGTCCCTGTGTAATATCTGTCCTGTGTCCCTGTGTAATGTCTGTCCTGTGTCCCTGTCTGTCCCTGTGTAATGTCTGTCCTGTGTCCCTGTCTGTCCCTGTGTGATGTCTGTCCTGTGTCCCTGTCTGTCCTGTGTCCCTGTCTGTCCCTGTGTGATGTCTGTCCTGTGACCCTGTCTGTCCCTGTGTGATGTCTGTCCTGTGTCCCTGTCTGTCCTGTGTCCCTGTCTGTCCCTGTGTGATGTCTGTCCCGTGTCCCTGTCTGTTCCTGTGTGATGTCTGTCCCTGTGTGGTGTCTGTCTGTGTGATGTCTATCCTGTGTCCCTGTCTGTCCCTGTGTGATGTCTGTCCCTGTGTGGTGTCTGTCCTGTGTCCCTGTCTGTCTGTGTGATGTCTATCCTGTGTCCCTGTCTGTCTCTGTGTGATGTCTGTCTGTCTCTGTGTGGTGTCTGTCCTGTGTCCCTGTCTGTCTCTGTGTGATGTCTGTCTGTCTCTGTGTGGTGTCTATTCCAGGACTCTGAGGAGGAGACAGACATGGCCCTGAGTTTGGGTCTGGGCCCTCAGGACTTCCACAGCTTCCAGTCCTACATCCCAGAGGACTTTGCCAACTTTGAGGTGTACAACGCTGCCCTGGAGAGCCAGGAGGGGGGGGTGGGTGTGGCGGGAGGCAGGGGAGAGCTGAGGAGGGGTCGGGGAGGTGGTGGAGGGGGGGAAAGAGAGGGGGCTCCACGGAGCCCCACTGCCAGCAGCTGCACCAGCGGTTACTTCTCCCACAGTGCCTCGGACGCCACGCTCTCTGACGTGCCATTCGGCGCCAGCGACAGCTCCGACCAGCTCAGCGCCTCCGCAATGGCTCAAGACAGAAATGACCCTGACCAGGAAACCCACAACCTCCACCCCCACGAGTCCCCCTCCTTCCACTGCACCAGCACGGGCCGAGGCTGCGCCCAGACCAGAAGTGCCTCGCCGTGGGGTGACACCCAGACCCCTGCGTGTCCCCCTGGCGTCCCCTCCCAGCTCCTCCACAACCCCCAAACCACCTCCTCCCCTGTCAGTATTCCTAACTGCTCAGAGCAGCCACCCTCCCCGCGGCCCCGCAGGTGTGTCCTCAGCGTCAGCCAGGAGTTTACAGACTTCAAGGGGGCCGACGACGGCATGGGGGATCTGGGTGAGCTGGGACACTTCCAGCCTGGGGATACACCACACATATCCCCTGTCCCAGCGGAGGAGGAGAAAGAGGGCTCTGGCAGCAGGCACCAGACCTCTGACAAAGACCTCATCAACACACAACCACAACAACATACATCTGACACCGGTACCGCCCGGCTCCCTCAGCCCCACTCACACCTCCACAACGGCAAACAGTGTGTCGGCAGCATAGCCGTGCCCTGCCCACCCCCCTCCAACCCCCCAGGCCAGCTAGCAGGAGAAGAGCCCCAGATCCAGGAGCCAATCCAGGGAGACCTACCTCCAGGGAGCCCCTGTCCCAGCCCAAGCAGCACTGAGGCCTCTGGGGACTCCTGCAGCGGGGACGAAGGCTCTGGCTCTGGTTCTCCGGTGGCCCAGCTGCCTGACTGGATGGCTCCCGGGGAGCAGGTATGGGTGGGGAAGAGGAGTGGCACGGTGCACTACGTCGGCGGGGTGGAGTTCGCCAAGGGGATCTGGGTCGGGGTGCAGCTGGACCTGGCTGTGGGTGAGTGGCTGTTTAGTTATCAAATGATGTGTAATAATGATGTAATGGGATGCCTCCCAAACAGTACCCTATTCCTTATCTACTGTAGTGCACTATGTAGGGTGCAGCCATAGTGCTCTGGTCAAAAGTAGTGCACTATATAGGGTGAGACTGTCATTTGAGACTGTCACTCTTAGAGTGCTGGTGCTCTGGCAATAATTGGACCTGTGAGGAACCTGTCATGTGTTTGAGATGTATGGTGAATGGTCACATGACTCCTGAATATCCCCTCTGTCTCCACTGTCCAGGCAAGCACAACGGGACAGTCCAGGGGAGGGTTTACTTCCGCTGTCCTCCAGGCCACGGGGAGTTCGTCAAGCCCTCCTGTCTCACTAGAGGACCACCCTCCATGGACACCACAGACCCCCAGCCCCTGGTCCGATAAAATTCACTAAACTCCCCGAATTCCAAGTCTTTCCAGGAATCCCGGTTGGAATATTCCCAGAATCCGGAGGGAATAAGAAGGAACTCCAGAATCCTCAAACAGCATTTCTGTAAAACCTGGGAATTTGGGGAAAGTGACTTTCCACCCAGGACTATCATCTACAGGGGGTCCCCAGATCCACAACAGTTCCTACTCGACCAGGCCCAAATCCACAACAGTTCCTACTAGACCAGGCCAAGATCTAGAACAGTTTCTACTAGACCAGGCCCAGATCTAGAACAGTTCCTACTAGACCAGGCCAAGATCTAGAAAAGTTTCTACTAGACCAGATCCAGAACAGTTCCTACTAGACCAGGCCCAGATCCAGAACAGTTCCTACTAGACCAGGCCCAGATCCACAACAGTTCCTACTAGACCAGATCCAGAACAGTTCCTACTACACCAGATCCAGAACAGTTCCTACTCGACCAGGCCCAGATCCAGAACAGTTCCTACTCGACCAGGCCCAGATCCAGAACAGTTCCTACTAGACCAGGCCCAGATCCACAACAGTTCCTACTAGACCAGGCCCAGATCCAGAACAGTTCCTTCTCGACCAGGCCCAGATCCAGAACAGTTCCTACTACACCAGGCCCAGATCCAGAACAGTTCCTACTACACCAGGCCCAGATCCAGAACAGTTCCTACTAGACCAGGCCCAGATCCACAACAGTTCCTACTAGACCAGGCCCAGATCCACAACAGTTCCTACTATACCAGGGGCAGATCCAGAACAGTTCCTACTAGACCAGGCCCAGATCCACAACAGTTCCTACTAGACCAGGCCAAGATCCACAACAGTTCCTACTAGACCAGGCCCAGATCCAGAACAGTTCCTACTAGACCAGGCCCAGATCCAGAACAGTTCCTACTAGACCAGGCCCAGATCCAGAACAGTTCCTACTAGACCAGGCCCAGATCCAGAACAGTTCCTACTACACCAGGGACAGCTGTCAGCGCTCAACAGCTGAGCCCCATTAACCAGCTCTTCTTCTCTCATTCTCACCCTCCCTCTGTTCCACTAGACATCCAATCACGTGTTCTGTCTGTCGGTATAAACGTCTGCTTTCCCTTTAACATATCTGTCCCGTGCGTTTTATGAAGGCATATCATCGTTCAATATCGTTGTTCACTGAAAGTCAAACGCACACATCCAAGTTTTCTGCTGTGTTATTTTAGCTAGAGAGCGTGTAGATGGATAGACATGACCCACACGTGTTTATCTAACCGTAGTATCATTGAATCAGCTCAGCAGCTCATATTCCTGTTGAAACACCAGATCTCCTTGTAGTGGTCACAGACAGTTGTCATCTGGGGTGTGTGGATCCAGAATGTTCTAGTGTTGATAACTCACTGATATCCGGATTGGTTATCCAAGTCACTGTGATATGTCGTCAGGGGTAACCAAAGAACTAAGGTTTCATATCTGCTGTTTTAACTGATATCTTATGTTGTGTGTGTGTGTGTGTGTGTGTGTACATATTATATGTGTGTCAAAGTAAACATAGTGCCTAGGCCACGAGTCCTCCTGAACTTTTGGGCCGTCTGCAAACAAATAATGAATTGAAGATGAATGATGAATTTGAAGATGTACAGTACGTATGAGTGTGGTTGCTATGTTGCCCATGTAGGCTTCATTAGCCTGTTGTTGTTGTACTGTAACACTGTGGAATGACAGATAACCCCCCCACTGAAACTATTGGGACTGTTGCCATTGCTGACTGACTCATTCATGTTTCTTGCACTGGAGTGGATCAACCCTCGCAGAGTTCCTCACACAAGACTTCTGTCTTCCATTCAGGACAACATGAAACGTATGCTGTCCTATCTGTGCGTGTTTCTCACTTTCTCGTCTGTCCTACATTGTGCCTCTCAAGCGGGTGGAAACGGAGGTGTCCATGTTGGATCTAAAATGTGTCAACTATCTGAAAGAAGCGACGAGGCTTCCTCTGGGTCGTATTCACTAGGCACAAAATGGAAGAAAACGGACTGATAAGGGGAAGGAGTACGTGAACTTGTCCAATAAGAAACTCTTGTTTTTGTTTTGCGAAACATTTTCCGTTGCAGAACGTTTTGCTACGGTGTACACTAATGAATATGACCCCGGTTGTGAGGCTAACCTCACTGAGTATACAAAACATTATGAACACATGCTCTTTCCATGTGATAGACTGAGCAGGTAAATCCAGGTGACAGCAATCCCTTTTTGATGTCACTTGTTAAATCCACTTGTAGATGAAGGGGAGGAGACAGGTTAAAGAAGGATTTTTAAGCCTTGAGACATGGATTGTGTATGTGTGCCATTCAGAGGGTGAATGGGCAAGACAAAAGATTTAAGTGCCTTTGAACGGGGGTATGGTAGTAGGTGCTAGGGGTACCGGTTTGTGTCAAGAACTGCAACGCTGCTGGGTTTTTCACACGCAACAGTTTCCTGTGTGTATCAAGAACGTTCCACCAACCAAAGGACATCCAGCCAACTTGACACAACAGTGGGAAGCATTGGAGTCAACATGGGCCAGCCTCCCTGTGGAACGCTTTCAACACCTTGTAGAGTCCATGACCTGAGAATGTAGGCTGTTCTGAGGGCAAAGGGGGTGCAACTCAATATTAGGAAGGTGTTCTTAATGTTTGGTATAGTCAGTGTATACTATAATGCATTGTGCCTCTCAAGGGGTTGGAAACTGAGGCTAGACTGGGCCTGACTGAAGGCTGGCTGGCCTGATGCATTATGACCTGAAGCTCACAGGCATTTACAATGCTCTCCACCAATACCCTGGACTGTAACTGTTAGGTTGAATGCCCTCCTCCAATCCCCTGGACTGTTACTGTTAGGTTGAATGCCCTCCTCCAATCCCCTGGACTGTTACTGTTAGGTTGAATGCCCTCCTCCAATCCCCTGGACTGTAACTGTTAGGTTGAATGCCCTCCTCCAATCCCCTGGACTGTTACTGTTAGGTTGAATGCCCTCCTCCAATCCCCAGGACTGTTACTGTTAGGTTGAATGCCCTCCTCCAATCCCCTGGACTGTAACTGTTAGGTTGAATGCCCTCCTCCAATCCCCTGGACTGTTACTGTTAGGTTGAATGCTCTCCTCCAATCCCCTGGACTGTTACTGTTAGGTTGAATGCTC